>NW_027077507.1:600000-890121 GCF_963924675.1 Phocoena phocoena | reverse complement strand
ACACATGAACTGAATTACAAAACAGAACAGGGTCTCAAATTTAGAAAACCAACTAGTGCTTGCTTATGGGGAAAGGTGCGTTGGGGTGCTGTATAAAACCAGAGACTGAAATTAGCACAGATAACTTTCCATAAGCCAAATATGTAATAGACAAGACCTACTCCTTGCTCAACGAAACGGACCCAACACCACATATTCAACGCCTAGGAATATACCTGACTAGGAAGAATCTTAAAACCCATGGATATATATGTCTCCGTAAGAGAATCAAGCGTGTGTACAGCGGCCGAAACGCAGCAGTGAAAATCCGATAAATCCCATTATCAAAATAAATTTCGAAAACAAAACACAAACACAGTGAAATAGAGAGCAATTCTAAAATAATTCCCTCAGGGCATGTGATGCAACCGGGATTTAACACATCTACACCCAGAGCTGGTTGAGACATAAGGCTGGACACTTCAGGCTGATAGCATTGGTGAGTTTTGGTAAGCAAATGCAGACCCTTTGAAGTCATACTGCATGGTACCCATTCCATGGGTCCCAACTCTCCAGGTTCAAGGGATTCTTCCTCCAGCTAAAACATGCATGGGAAACCCAGAGTATCGTCCACCGTGTGATTGGGAAACGATTTAAAATGCATCTCAGTTTTCGTATTCTGGTCCTCGGGTTCACCATTCCAGATGCTTTACTGACACTCTCCCCGCTTGGAGAGTCAGTGCCTTTAACCTCCTGTTTGGCACAGCTTGCAATTTCTGTGCAAGATGAACAGGAATAGGGAGAACCAATGAGAGACTAGCTGTAGGTGTCTGCACGGGCAAATGTAACGCTCATTGCCCACCAGGAAGAGGCATTAAACAAAGGCTCAGTGTGCCCTGCTGGAAACACATTAGGGCCTGAAGCAATCCTGCGGTTTTGTGCCCAGCTCACAAGAAAGCAAGTTGAAGAAAGGAGCTCATGGGCACTGTAATTCACAAACCTGCAGAGTTATAAATGACAGCTATCCTCCAAAAATATATTGAAGTAAGCCTGCGAAGGGGACTTGAAAGTGGGGCAGAATTTCAGGAAAACGATTGCAGGAGGTAGACTGGAATTGCCCTGAAAGCATAGGAAAAGAGGCACAACGTCGACAATGATGCACTTGGCCAAAAAGGGCGTATGCGTTTTTTCCTGAATATATTCAGGAAAAAACGCATACGCCCTTTTTGGCCAACCAAGCAAGCCTGTAAAGGAAATCTGCACTACAATGAAGTCTCACTGCCCCCCGGGCAAAAGGGCCATCTGAAAAAAGTGTAAAATCCAGAAAGGTAGGACAGGATATGGAGAACAGGGAGCCTTGTTATGCTGATTGGCAGGATGTAAATTGCCAGCAGCCACCCTGGAGAAGTGTATGGTGTTTCCTGAAACACGTAAGAAACAAAGCAACACAGCCTATGGCACTTTCACTTATGGTCCTATAGCTTATGGAAATTAAAATCAAAAACAGACAGCCACCCCAATATTTGGGACGGCTGTGTTGAAAATAAGCTCGTCTACAGTATCAGGTAAATATCCCAGAAAGCAAAAAATGGATAAAGAAGTTGTGGCACGTACGTACAATGCAATATCACTCAGCAATGACATCTGTGTCATCAGGCCCGTAGCGGCATAGTGAGTGGATGCAGGTACGGTGATTCTACGTGAACTACGTCACACAGAAAAAGAAACATCATAAGATATCCCTAATACACGGAATGTAAACTTGACTACACATGAACTGAATTACAAAACAGAACAGGGTCTCAAATTTAGAAAACCAACTACTGCTTGCTTATGGGGAAAGGTGCTTTGGGGTGCTGCATAAAACCAGAGACTGAAATTAGCACAGATAACTTTCCATAAGCCAAATATGTAAAAGACAAGACCTACTCCTTGCTCAACGAAATGGACCCAACACCACATATTCAACGCCTAGGAATATACCTGACTAGGAAGAATCTTAAAACCCATATATATATATGTCTCCGTAAGAGAATCAAGCGTGTGTACAGCGGCCGAAACGCAGCAGTGAAAATCCGATAAATCCCATTATCAAAATAAATTTCGAAAACAAAACACAAAGACAGTGAAATAGAGAGCCATTCTTAAATAATTCACTCAGGGCATGCGATGCAACCGGGATTGACCACATCTACACCCACAGCTGGTTGAGACATAAGGCTGGACACTTCAGGCTGATAGCATTGGTGAGTTTCGGTGAGCAAATGCAGACCCTTTGAAGTCATACTGCATGGTACCCATTCCATGGGTCCCAACTCTCCAGGTTCAAGGCATTCTTTCTCCAGCTAAAACATGCATGGGAAATCCAGAGTATCGTCCACCGTGTGATTGGGAAACGATTTAAAATGCATCTCAGTTTTCGTATCCTGGTCCTCGGTTTCACCATTCCAGATGCTTTACTAAAACTCTCCCCGCTTGGAGAGTCAGTGCCTTTAACCTCCTGTTTGGCACAGCTTGCAATTTCTGTGCAGGATGAACAGGAATACGGAGAACCAATGAGAGACTAGCTGTAGGTGTCTGCACGGGCAAATGTAACGCTCATTGCCGACCAGGAAGAGGAATTAAAACAAAGGCTCAGCGTGCCCTGCTGAAAACAGATTAGGGCCTGAAGCAATCCTGCGGTTTTGTGCCCAGCTCACAAGAAAGCGAGTTGAAGAAAGGAGCTCAGGAGCACTGTAATTCACAAACCTGCAGAGTTATAAATGACAGCTATCCTCCAAAAATATATTGAAGTAAGCCTGCGAAGGGGACTTGAAAGCGGGGCAGAATTTCAGGAAAACGATTGCAGGGGGTAGACTGGAATTGCCCTGAAAGCATAGGAAAAGAGGCAGAACATCGACAATGATGCAATTGGCCAAAAAGGGCGTAAGCGTTTTTTCCTGAATATATTCAGGAAAAAACGCATACGCCCTTTTTGGCCAACCAAGCAAGCCTGTAAAGGAAATCTGCACTACAATGAAATCTCACTGCCCCCCACCATCTGAAAAAAGTGTAAAATCCAGAAAGGTAGGACAGGATACGGAGAACAGGGAGCCTTGTTATGCTGATTGGCAGGATGTAAATTGTGAACAGCCACCCTGGAGAAGTGTATGGTGTTTCCTGAAACACGTAAGAAATAAAGCAACACAGCCTATGGCAATTGCAATTATGGTCCTATTGCTTAGGGAAATTAAAATCAAAAACAGAGAGCCACCCCAAAGTTTGGGAGGGCTGTGTTCCCAAGAGGCTCGTCTACAGTACCAGGTAAATATCCCAGAAAGCAAAAAATGGATAAAGATGTTGTGGCACGTACGTGCAATGCAATATCACTCAGAAATGAAATCTGTGTCATCAGGCCCGTAGCGGCATAGTGAGTGGATGCAGGTACGGTGATTCTACGTGAACTACGTCACACAGAAAAAGAAACATCATAAGATATCACTAATACACGGAATGTAAACTTGACTACACATGAACTGAATTACAAAACAGAACAGGGTCTCAAATTTAGAAAACCAACTAGTGCTTGCTTATGGGGAAAGGTGCCTTGGGGTGCTGCATAAAACCAGAGACTGAAATTAGCACAAATAACATTCCATCAGCCAAATATGTTATAGACAATACGTACTCCTTGCTCAACGAAATGGACTCAACACCACATATTCAATGCCTAGGAATATACCTGACTAGGGAGAATCTTAAAACCCATGGATTTATATGTCTCTGTAAGAGAATCAAGCGTGTGTACAGAGGCCGAAATGCAGCAGTGAAAATCCGATAAATCCCATTATCAAAATAAATTTCAAAAACAAAACACAAAGACAGTGAAATAGAGAGCAATTCTTAAATAATTCACTCAGGGCATGTGATGCAACCGGGATTGACCACATCTACCTCCAGAGCTGGTTGAGACATAAGGCTGGACCCTTCAGGCTGATAGCATTGGTGAGTTTCGGTGAGCAAATGCAGATCCATTGAAGTCATACTGCATGGTACCCATTCCATGGGTCCCAACTCTCCAGGTTCAAGGGATTCTTCCTCCACCTAAAACATGCATGGGGAACCCAGAGTATCGTCCACCGTGTGATTGGGAAACGATATAAAATGCATCTCATTTTTCGTATCCTGGTGCTCGGGTTCACCATTCCAGATGCTTTACTAACACTCTCCCCGCTTGGAGAGTCAGTGCCTTTAACCTCCTGTTTGGCACAGCTTGCAATTTCTGTGCAAGATGAACAGAAATAGGGAGAACCAATGAGAGACTAGCTGTAGGTGTCTGCATGGGCAAATGTAACGGTCATTTCCCACCAGGAAGAGGAATTAAACAAAGGCTCAGCGTGCCCTGCCAGAAACAGATTAGGGCCTGAAGCAATCCTGCGGTTTTGTGCCCAGCTCACAAGAAAGCGAGTTGAAGAAAGGAGCTCAGGGGCACTGTAATTCACAAACCTGCAGAGTTATAAATGACAGCTATCCTCCAAAAATATATTGAAGTAAGCCTGCGAAGGGGACTTGAAAGCGGGGCAGAATTTCAGGAAAACGATTGCAGGGGGTAGACTGGAATTGCCCTGAAAGCATAGGAAAAGAGGCACAACATCGACAATGATGCACTTGGCCAAAAAGGGCGTATGCGTTTTTTCCTGAATATATTCAGGAAAAAACGCATACGCCCTTTTTGGCCAACCAAGCAAGCCTGTAAAGGAAATCTGCACTACAATGAAATCTCACTGCCCCCCGGGCAAAAGGGCCATCTGAAAAAAGTGTAAAATCCAGAAAGGTAGGACAGGATATGGAGAACAGGGAGCCTTGTTATGCTGATTGGCAGGATGTAAATTGCCTGCAGCCACCCTGGAGAAGTGTATGGTGTTTCCTGAAACACGTAAGAAACAAAGCAACACAGCCTATGGCACTTCCACTTATGGTCCTATAGCTTACGGAAATTAAAATCAAAAACAGACAGCCACCCCAATATTTGGGACGGCTGTGTTCAGAAGAAGCTCCTCTACAGTATCAGGTAAATATCCCAGAAAGCAAAAAATGGATAAAGAAGTTGTGGCACGTACGTACAATGCAATATCACTCAGCAATGAAATCTGTGTCATCAGGCCCGTAGCGGCATAGTAAGTGGATGCAGGTACGGTGATTCTACGTGAACTACATCACACAGAAAAATAAACATCATAAGATATCACTAATACACGGAATGTAAACTTGACTACACATGAACTGAATTACAAAACAGAACAGGGTCTAAAATTTAGAAAACCAACTAGTGCTTGCTTATGGGGAAAGGTGCCTTGGGGTTCTGCATAAAACCAGAGACTGAAATTAGCACAGATAACTTTCCATAAGCCAAATATGTAATAGACAAGACCTACTCCTTGCTCAACGAAATGGACCCAACACCACATATTCAACGCCTAGGAATATACCTGACTAGGAAGAATCTTAAAATCCATGGATATATATGTCTCCATAAGAGAATCAAGCATGTGTACTGCGGCCGAAACGCAGCAGTGAAAATCCGATAAATCCCATTATCAAAATAAATTTCGAAAACAAAACATAAAGACAGTGAAATAGAGAGCAATTCTTAAATAATTCACTCAGGGCATGTGATGCAACCGGGATTGACCACATCTACCTCCAGAGCTGGTTGAGACATAAGGCAGGACACTTCAGGCTGATAGCATTGGTGAGTTTCGGTGAGCAAATGCAGACCCTTTGAAGTCATACTGCATGGTACCCATTCCATGGGTCCCAAATCTCCAGGTTCAAGGGATTCTTCCTCCAGCTAAAACATGCATGGGAAACCCAGAGTATCGTCCACCGTGTGATTGGGAAACGATTTAAAATGCATCTCAGTTTTCGTATCCTGGTCCTCGGGTTCACCATTCCAGATGCTTTACTAACACTCTCCCCGCTTGGAGAGTCAGTGCCTTTAACCTCCTGTTTGGCACAGCTTGCAATTTCTGTGCAAGATGAACAAGAATAGGGAGAACCAATGAGAGACTAGCTGTAGGTGTCTGCACGGGCAAATGTAACGCTCATTGCCCACCACAAGAGGAATTAAACCAAGGCTCAGTGTTCCCTGCTGGAAACAGATTAGGGCCTGAAGCAATCCTGCGGTTTTGTGCCCAGCTCACAAGAAAGCGAGTTGAAGAAAGGAGCTCAGGGGCACTGTACTTCACAAACCTGCAGAGTTATAAATGACAGCTATCCTCCAAAAATATATTGAAGTAAGCCTGCGAAGGGGACTTGAAAGCGGGGCAGAATTTCAGGAAAACGATTGCAAGGGGTAGACTGGAATTGCCGTGAAAGCATAGGAAAAGAGGCACAACGTCGACAATGATGCACTTGGCCAAAAAGGGCGTATGCGTTTTTTCCTTAATATATTCAGGAATAAACGCATACGCCCTTTTTGGCCAACCAAGCAAGCCTGTAAAGGAAATCTGCACTAAAATGAAGTCTCACTGCCCCCCGGGCAAAAGGGCCATCTGAAAAAATTGTAAAATCCAGAAAGGTAGGACAGGATATGGAGAACAGGGAGCCTTGTTATGCTGATTGGCAGGATGTAAATTGCCAGCAGCCACCCTGGAGAAGTGTATGGTGTTTCCTGAAACACGTAAGAAACAAAGCAACACAGCCTATGGCACTTCCACTTATGGTCCTATAGCTTACGGAAATTAAAATCAAAAACAGACAGCCACCCCAATATTTGGGACGGCTGTGTTCACAAGAAGCTCGTCTACAGTATCAGGTAAATATCCCAGAAAGGAAAAAATGGATAAAGAAGTTGTGGCACGTACGTACAATGCAATATCACTCAGCAATGAAATCTGTGTCATCAGGCCCGTAGCGGCATAGTGAGTGGATGCAGGTACGGTGATTCTACGTGAACTACGTCACACAGAAATAGAAACATCATAAGATATCACTAATACACGGAATGTAAACTTGACTACACATGAACTGAATTACAAAACAGAACAGGGTCTCAAATTTAGAAAACCAACTAGTGCTTGCTTATGGGGAAAGGTGCCTTGGGGTGCTGCATAAAACCAGAGACTGAAATTAGCACAGATAACATTCCATAAGCCAAATATGTAATAGACAAGACCTACTCCTTGCTCAACGAAATGGACCCAACACCACATATTCAACGCCTAGGAATATACCTGACTAGGAAGAATCTTAAAACCCATGGATATATTTGTCTCCGTTAGAGAAACAAGCGTGTGTACAGCGGCAGAAACGCAGCAGTGAAAATCCGATAAATCCCATTATCAAAATAAATTTCGAAAACAAAACACAAAGACGGTGAAATAGAGAGCAATCCTTAAATAATTCACTCAGGGCATGTGATGCAACCGGGATTGACCACATCTACACCCAGAGCTGGTTGAGACATAAGGCTGGACACTTCAGGGTGATAGCACTGGTGAGTTTCGGTGAGCAAATGCAGACCCTTTGAAGTCATACTGCATGGTACGCATTCCATGGGTCCCAACTCTCCAGGTTCAAGGGATTCTTCCTCCAGCTAAAACATGCATGGGAAACCCAGAGTATCGTCCACCGTGTGATTGGGAAACCATTTAAAATGCATCTCAGTTTTCGTATCCTGGTCCTCGGGTTCAACATTCCAGATGCTTTACTAACACTCTCCCCGCTTGGAGAGTCAGTGCCTTTAACCTCCTGTTTGGCACAGCTTGTAATTTCTGTGCAAGTTGAACAGGAATAGGGAGAACCAATGAGAGACTAGCTGTAGGTGTCTGCACGGGCAAATGTAATGCTCATTGCCGACCAGGAAGAGGAATTAAACAAAGGCTCAGCGTGCCCTGCTGAAAACAGATTAGGGCCTGAAGCAATCCTGCGGTTTTGTGCCCAGCTCAAAAGAAAGCGAGTTGAAGAAAGGAGCTCAGGGACACTGTAATTCACAAACCTGCAGAGTTATAAATGACAGCTATCCTCCAATAATATATTGAAGTAAGCCTGCGAAGGGGACTTGAAAGCGGGGCAGAATTTCAGGAAAACGATTGCAGGGGGTAGACTGGAATTGCCCTGAAAGCATAGGAAAAGAGGCAGAACGTCGACAATGATGCACTTGGCCAAAAAGGGCGTATGCGTTTTTTCCTGAATATATTCAGGAAAAAACGCATACGCACTTTTTGGCCAACCAAGCAAGCCTGTAAAGGAAATCTGCACTACCATGAAATCTCACTGCCCCCCACCATCTGAAAAAAGTGTAAAATCCAGAAAGGTAGGACAGGATACGGAGAACAGGGAGCCTTGTTATGCTGATTGGCAGGATGTAAATTGTGAACAGCCACCCTGGAGAAGTGTATGGTGTTTCCTGAAACACGTAAGAAATAAAGCAACACAGCCTATGGCAATTGCAATTATGGTCCTATTGCTTAGGGAAATTAAAATCAAAAACAGAGAGCCACCCCAAAGTTTGGGACGGCTGTGTTCCCAAGAGGCTCGTCTACAGTACCAGGTAAATATCCCAGAAAGCAAAAAATGGATAAAGATGTTGTGGCACGTACGTGCAATGCAATATCACTCAGCAATGAAATCTGTGTCATCAGGCCCGTAGCGGCATAGTGAGTGGATGCAGGTACGGTGATTCTACGTGAACTACGTCACACAGGAAAAGAAACATCATAAGATATCACTAATACACGGAATGTAAACTTGACTACACATGAACTGAATTACAAAACAGAACAGGGTCTCAAATTTAGAAAACCAACTAGTGCTTGCTTATGGGGAAAGGTGCCTTGGGGTGCTGCATAAAACCAGAGACTGAAATTAGCACAAATAACATTCCATAAGCCAAATATGTAATAGACAAGACCTACTCCTTGCTCAACGAAATGGACTCAACACCACATATTCAATGCCTAGGAATATACCTGACTAGGGAGAATCTTAAAACCCATGGATTTATATGTCTCTGTAAGAGAATCAAGCGTGTGTACAGCGGCCGAAATGCAGCAGTGAAAATCCGATAAATCCCATTATCAAAATTAATTTCAAAAACAAAACACAAAGACAGTGAAATAGAGAGCAATTCTTAAATAATTCACTCAGGGCATGTGATGCAACCGGGATTGACCACATCTACACCCAGAGCTGGTTGAGACATAAGGCTGGACCCTTCAGGCTGATAGCATTGGTGAGTTTCGGTGAGCAAATGCAGATCCTTTGAAGTCATACTGCATGGTACCCATTCCATGGGTCCCAACTCTCCAGGTTCAAGGGATTCTTCCTCCACCTAAAACATGCATGGGGAACCCAGAGTATCGTCCACCGTGTGATTGGGAAACGATTTAAAATGCATCTCAGTTTTCGTATCCTGGTCCTCGGGTTCACCATTCCAGATGCTTTACTAACACTCTCCCCGCTTGGAGAGTCAGTGCCTTTAACCTCCTGTTTGGCACAGCTTGCAATTTCTGTGCAAGATGAACAGAAATAGGGAGAACCAATGAGAGACTAGCTGTAGGTGTCTGCATGGGCAAATGTAACGGTCATTTCCCACCAGGAAGAGGAATTAAACAAAGGCTCAGCGTGCCCTGCCAGAAACAGATTAGGGCCTGAAGCAATCCTGCGGTTTTGTGCCCAGCTCACAAGAAAGCGAGTTGAAGAAAGGAGCTCAGGGGCACTGTAATTCACAAACCTGCAGAGTTATAAATGACAGCTATCCTCCAAAAATATATTGAAGTAAGCCTGCGAAGGGGACTTGAAAGCGGGGCAGAATTTCAGGAAAACGATTGCAGGGGGTAGACTGGAATTGCCCTGAAAGCATAGGAAAGAGGCACAACATCGACAATGATGCACTTGGCCAAAAAGGGCGTATGCGTTTTTTCCTGAATATATTCAGGAAAAAACGCATACGCCCTTTTTGGCCAACCAAGCAAGCCTGTAAAGGAAATCTGCACTACAATGAAATCTCACTGCCCCCCGGGCAAAAGGGCCATCTGAAAAAAGTGTAAAATCCAGAAAGGTAGGACAGGATATGGAGAACAGGGAGCCTTGTTATGCTGATTGGCAGGATGTAAATTGCCAGCAGCCACCCTGGAGAAGTGTATGGTGTTTCCTGAAACACGTAAGAAACAAAGCAAGACAGCCTATGGCACTTCCACTTATGGTCCTATAGCTTACGGAAATTAAAATCAAAAACAGACAGCCACCCCAATATTTGGGACGGCTGTGTTCACAAGAAGCTCGTCTACAGTATCAGGTAAATATCCCAGAAAGCAAAAAATGGATAAAGAAGTTGTGGCACGTACGTACAATGCAATATCACTCAGCAATGAAATCTGTGTCATCAGGCCCGTAGCGGCATAGTAAGTGGATGCAGGTACGGTGATTCTACGTGAACTACATCACACAGAAAAATAAACATCATAAGATATCACAAATACACGGAATGTAAACTTGACTACACATGAACTGAATTACAAAACAGAACAGGGTCTCAAATTTAGAAAACCAACTAGTGCTTGCTTATGGGGAAAGGTGCCTTGGGGTTCTGCATAAAACCAGAGACTGAAATTAGCACAGATAACTTTCCATAAGCCAAATATGTAATAGACAAGACCTACTCCTTGCTCAACGAAATGGACCCAACACCACATATTCAATGCCTAGGAATATACCTGACTAGGAAGAATCTTAAAATCCATGGATATATATGTCTCCGTAAGAGAATCAAGCGTGTGTACTGCGGCCGAAACGCAGCAGTGAAAATCCGATAAATCCCATTATCAAAATAAATTTCGAAAACAAAACATAAAGACAGTGAAATAGAGAGCAATTCTTAAATAATTCACTCAGGGCATGTGATGCAACCGGGATTGACCACATCTACCTCCAGAGCTGGTTGAGACATAAGGCTGGACACTTCAGGCTGATAGCATTGGTGAGTTTCGGTGAGCAAATGCAGACCCTTTGAAGTCATACTGCATGGTACCCATTCCATGGGTCCCAAATCTCCAGGTTCAAGGGATTCTTCCTCAAGCTAAAACATGCATGGGAAACCCAGAGTATCGTCCACCGTGTGATTGGGAAACGATTTAAAATGCATCTCAGTTTTCGTATCCTGGTCCTCGGGTTCACCATTCCAGATGCTTTACTAACACTCTCCCCGCTTGGAGAGTCAGTACCTTTAACCTCCTGTTTGGCACAGCTTGCAATTTCTGTGCAAGATGAACAGGAATAGGGAGAACCAATGAGAGACTAGCTGTAGGTGTCTGCATGGGCAAATGTAACGCTCATTGCCCACCACAAGAGGAATTAAACAAAGGCTCAGTGTGCCTTGCTGGAAACAGATTAGGGCCTGAAGCAATCCTGCGGTTTTGTGCCCAGCTCACAAGAAAGCGAGTTGAAGAAAGGAGCTCAGGGGCACTGTACTTCACAAAATTGCAGAGTTATAAATGACAGCTATCCTCCAAAAATATATTGAAGTAAGCCTGCGAAGGGGACTTGAAAGCGGGGCAGAATTTCAGGAAAACGATTGCAAGTGGTAGACTGGAATTGCCCTGAAAGCATAGGAAAAGAGGCACAACGTCGACAATGATGCACTTGGCCAAAAAGGGCGTATGCGTTTTTTCCTGAATATATTCAGGAATAAACGCATACGCCCTTTTTGGCCAACCAAGCAAGCCTGTAAAGGAAATCTGCACTACAATGAAATCTCACTGCCCCCCCCCCCCCGGGCAAAAGGGCCATCTGAAAAAAGTGTAAAATCCAGAAAGGTAGGACAGGATATGGAGAACAGGGAGCCTTGTTATGCTGATTGGCAGGATGTAAATTGCCAGCAGCCACCCTGGAGAAGTGTATGGTGTTTCCTGAAACATGTAAGAAACAAAGCAACACAGCCTATGGCACTTCCACTTATGGTCCTATAGCTTACGGAAATTAAAATCAAAAACAGACAGCCACCCCAATATTTGGGACGGCTGTGTTCACAAGAAGCTCGTCTACAGTATCAGGTAAATATCCCAGAAAGCAAAAAATGGATAAAGAAGTTGTGGCACGTACGTACAATGCAATATCACTCAGCAATGAAATCTGTGTCATCAGGCCCGTAGCGGCATAGTGAGTGGATGCAGGTACGGTGATTCTACGTGAACTACGTCACACAGAAAAAGAAACATCATAAGATATCACTAATACAAGGAATGTAAACTTGACTACACATGAACTGAATTACAAAACAGAACAGGGTCTCAAATTTAGAAAACCAACTAGTGCTTGCTTATGGGGAAAGGTGCCTTGGGGTGCTGCATAAAACCAGAGACTGAAATTAGCACAGATAACATTCCATAAGCCAAATATGTAATAGACAAGACCTACTCCTTGCTCAACGAAATGGACCCAACACCACATATTCAACGCCTAGGAATATACCTGACTAGGAAGAATCTTAAAACCCATGGATATATTTGTCTCCATTAGAGAAACAAGCGTGTGTACAGCGGCGAAACGCAGCAGTGAAAATCCGATAAATCCCATTATCAAAATAAATTTCGAAAACAAAACACAAAGACGGTGAAATAGAGAGCAATCCTTAAATAATTCAATCAGGGCATGTGATGCAACCGGGATTGACCACATCTACACCCAGAGCTGGTTGAGACATAAGGCTGGACACTTCAGGCTGATAGCATTGGTGAGTTTCAGTGAGCAAATGCAGACCCTTTGAAGTCATACTGCATGGTACCCATTCCATGGGTCCCAACTCTCCAGGTTCAAGGCATTCTTCCTCCAGCTAAAACATGCCTGGGAAACCCAGAGTATGGTCCACCGTGTGATTGGGAAACGATTTAAAATGCATCTCAGTTTTCATATCCTGGTCCTCGGGTTCACCATTCCAGATGCTTTACTAACACTCTCCCCGCTTGGAGAGTCAGTGCCTTTAACCTCCTATTTGGCACAGCTTGCAATATCTATGAAAGATGAACAGGAATAGGGAGAACCAATGAGAGACTAGCTGTAAGTGTCTGCACGGGCAAATATAACACTCATTGCCCACCAGGAAGAGGAATTAAACAAAGGCTCAGGGTGCCCAGATTGAAACAGATTAGGACCTGAAGCAATCCTGCGGTTTTGTGCCCAGCTCACAAGAAAGCGAGTTGAAGAAAGGAGCTCAGGGGCACTGTAATTCACAAACCTGCAGAGTTATAAATGACAGCTATCCTCCAAAAATATATTGAAGTAAGCCTGCGAAGGGGACTTGAAAGCGGGGCAGAGTTTCAGGAAAACGATTGCAGGGGGTAGACTGGAATTGCCCTGAAAGCATAGGAAAAGAGGCAGAACGTCGACAATGATGCACTTGGCCAAAAAGGGCGTATGTGTTTTTTCCTGAATATATTCAGGAAAAAACGCATACGCCCTTTTTGGCCAACCAAGCAAGCCTGTAAAGGAAATCTGCACTACAATGAAGTCTCACTCCTCCCTGGGCAAAAGGGCCATCTGAAAAAAGTGTAAAATCCAGAAAGGTAGGACAGGATATGGAGAACAGGGAGCCTTGTTATGCTGATTGGCAGGATGTAAATTGCCAGCAGCCACGCTGGAGAAGTGTATGGTGTTTCCTGAAACACGAAAGAACCAAAGCAACACAGCCTATGGCACTTCCACTTATGGTCCTATAGCTTACGGATATTAAAATCAAAAACAGACAGCCACCCCAATATTTGGGATGGTTGTGTTCAGAAGAGGCTCGTCTACAGTATCAGGTAAATATCCCAGAAAGCAATAAATGGATAAAGAAGTTGTGGCACGTACGTACAATGCAATATCACTCAGCAATGAAATCTGTGTCATCAGGCCCGTAGCGGCATAGTGAGTGGATGCAGGTACGGTGATTGTACGTGAACTACGTCACACAGAAAAAGAAACATCATAAGATATCACTAATACACGGAATGTAAACTTGACTACACATGAACTGAATTACAAAAGAGAACAGGGTCTCAAATTTAGAAAACCAACTAGTGCTTGCTTATGGGGAAAGGTGCCTTGGGGTGCTGCATAAAACCAGAGACTGAAATTAGCACAGATAACTTTCCATAAGCCAAATATGTAATAGACAAGACCTACTCCTTGCTCAACGAAATGGACCCAACAATACATATTCAACGCCTAGGAATATACCTGACTAGGAAGAACCTTAAAACCCATGGATATATATGTCTCCGTAAGAGAATCAAGCGTGTGTACAGCGGCCGAAACGCAGCAGTGAAAATCCGATAAATCCCATTATCAAAATAAATTTCGAAAACAAAACACAAAGACAGTGAAATAGAGAGCAATTCTTAAATAATTCACTCAGGGCATGTGATGCAACCGGGATTGACCACATCTACACCCAGAGCTGGTTGAGACATAAGGCTGGACACTTCAGGCTGATAGCATTGGTGAGTTTCGGTGAACAAATGCAGACCCTTTGAAGTCATACTGCATAGTACCCATTCCATGCGTCCCAACTCTCCAGGTTCAAGGGATTCTTCCTCCAGCTAAAACATGCATGGGAAACCCAGAGTATCGTCCACCGTGTGATTGGGAAACGATTCAAAATGCATCTCAGTTTTCGTATCCTGGTCCTCGGGTTCACCATTCCAGATGCTTTACTAACACTCTCCCCGCTTGGAGAGTCAGTGCCTTTAACCTCCTCTTTGGCACAGCTTGCAATTTCTGTGCAAGATGAACAGGAATAGGGAGAACCAATGAGAGACTAGCTGTAGGTGTCTGCACGGGCAAATGTAACGCTCATTGCCGACCAGGAAGAGGAATTAAACAAAGGCTCAGCGTGCCCTGCTGAAAACAGATTAGGGCCTGAAGCAATCCTGCGGTTTTGTGCCCAGCTCACAAGAAAGCGAGTTGAAGAAAGGAGCTCAGGGGCACTGTAATTCACAAACCTGCAGAGTTATAAATGACAGCTATCCTCCAAAAATATATTGAAGTAAGCCTGCGAAGGGGACTTGAAAGCGGGGCAGAATGTCAGGAAAACGATTGCAGGGGGTAGACTGGAATTGCCCTGAAAGCATAGGAAAAGAGGCAGAACTTCGACAATGATGCACTTGGCCAAAAAGGGCGTATGCGTTTTTTCCTGAATATATTCAGGAAAAAACGCATACGCCCTTTTTGGCCAAACAAGAAAGCCTGTAAAGGAAATCTGCACTACAATGAAATCTCACTGCCCCCCACCATCTGAAAAAAGTGTAAAATCCAGAAAGGTAGGACAGGATACGGAGAACAGGGAGCCTTGTTATGCTGATTGGCAGGATGTAAATTGTGAACAGCCACCCTGGAGAAGTGTATGGTGTTTCCTGAAACACGTAAGAAATAAAGCAACACAGCCTATGGCAATTGCAATTATGGTCCTATTGCTTAGGGAAATTAAAATCAAAAACAGAGAGCCACCCCAAAGTTTGGGACGGCTGTGTTCCCAAGAGGCTCGTCTACAGTACCAGGTAAATATCCCAGAAAGCAAAAAATGGATAAAGATGTTGTGGCACGTACGTGCAATGCAATATCACTCAGCAATGAAATCTGTGTCATCAGGCCCGTAGCGGCATAGTGAGTGGATGCAGGTACGGTGATTCTACGTGAACTACGTCACACAGAAAAAGAAACATCATAAGATATCACTAATACACGGAATGTAAACTTGACTACACATGAACTGAATTACAAAACAGAACAGGGTCTCAAATTTAGAAAACCAACTAGTGCTTGCTTATGGGGAAAGGTGCCTTGGGGTGCTGCATAAAACCAGAGACTGAAATTAGCACAAATAACATTCCATAAGCCAAATATGTAATAGACAAGACCTACTCCTTGCTCAACGAAATGGACTCAACACCACATATTCAATGCCTAGGAATATACCTGACTAGGGAGAATCTTAAAACCCATGGATTTATATGTCTCTGTAAGAGAATCAAGCGTGTGTACAGCGGCCGAAATGCAGCAGTGAAAATCCGATAAATCCCATTATCAAAATAAATTTCAAAAACAAAACACAAAGACAGTGAAATAGAGAGCAATTCTTAAATAATTCACTCAGGGCATGTGATGCAACCGGGATTGACCACATCTACACCCAGAGCTGGTTGAGACATAAGGCTGGACCCTTCAGGCTGATAGCATTGGTGAGTTTCGGTGAGCAAATGCAGATCCTTTGAAGTCATACTGCATGGTACCCATTCCATGGGTCCCAACTCTCCAGGTTCAAGGGATTCTTCCTCCACCTAAAACATGCATGGGGAACCCAGAGTATCGTCCACCGTGTGATTGGGAAACGATTTAAAATGCATCTCAGTTTTCGTATCCTGGTCCTCGGGTTCACCATTCCAGATGCTTTACTAACACTCTCCCCGCTTGGAGAGTCAGTGCCTTTAACCTCCTGTTTGGCACAGCTTGCAATTTCTGTGCAAGATGAACAGAAATAGGGAGAACCAATGAGAGACTAGCTGTAGGTGTCTGCATGGGCAAATGTAACGGTCATTTCCCACCAGGAAGAGGAATTAAACAAAGGCTCAGCGTGCCCTGCCAGAAACAGATTAGGGCCTGAAGCAATCCTGCGGTTTTGTGCCCAGCTCACAAGAAAGCGAGTTGAAGAAAGGAGCTCAGGGGCACTGTAATTCACAAACCTGCAGAGTTATAAATGACAGCTATCCTCCAAAAATATATTGAAGTAAGCCTGCGAAGGGGACTTGAAAGCGGGGCAGAATTTCAGGAAAACGATTGCAGGGGGTAGACTGGAATTGCCCTGAAAGCATAGGAAAAGAGGCACAGCATCGACAATGATGCACTTGGCCAAAAAGGGCGTATGCGTTTTTTCCTGAATATATTCAGGAAAAAACGCATACGCCCTTTTTGGCCAACCAAGCAAGCCTGTAAAGGAAATCTGCACTACAATGAAATCTCACTGCCCCCCGGGCAAAAGGGCCATCTGAAAAAAGTGTAAAATCCAGAAAGGTAGGACAGGATATGGAGAACAGGGAGCCTTGTTATGCTGATTGGCAGGATGTAAATTGCCAGCAGCCACCCTGGAGAAGTGTATGGTGTTTCCTGAAACACGTAAGAAACAAAGCAACACAGCCTATGGCACTTCCACTTATGGTCCTATAGCTTACGGAAATTAAAATCAAAAACAGACAGCCACCCCAATATTTGGGACGGCTGTGTTCACAAGAAGCTCGTCTACAGTATCAGGTAAATATCCCAGAGAGCAAAAAATGGATAAAGAAGTTGTGGCACGTACGTACAATGCAATATCACTCAGCAATGAAATCTGTGTCATCAGGCCCGTAGCGGCATAGTAAGTGGATGCAGGTACGGTGATTCTACGTGAACTACATCACACAGAAAAATAAACATCATAAGATATCACTAATACACGGAATGTAAACTTGACTACACATGAACTGAATTACAAAACAGAACAGGGTCTCAAATTTAGAAAACCAACTAGTGCTTGCTTATGGGGAAAGGTGCCTTGGGGTTCTGCATAAAACCAGAGACTGAAATTAGCACAGATAACTTTCCATAAGCCAAATATGTAATAGACAACACCTACTCCTTGCTCAACGAAATGGACCCAACACCACATATTCAATGCCTAGGAAAATACCTGACTAGGAAGAATCTTAAAATCCATGGATATATATGTCTCCGTAAGAGAATCAAGCGTGTGTACTGCGGCCGAAACGCAGCAGTGAAAATCCGATAAATCCCATTATCAAAATAAATTTCGAAAACAAAACATAAAGACAGTGAAATAGAGAGCAATTCTTAAATAATTCACTCAGGGCATGTGATGCAACCGGGATTGACCACATCTACCTCCAGAGCTGGTTGAGACATAAGGCTGGACACTTCAGGCTGATAGCATTGGTGAGTTTCGGTGAGCAAATGCAGACCCTTTGTAGTCATACTGCATGGTACCCATTCCATGGGTCCCAAATCTCCAGGTTCAAGGGATTCTTCCTCAAGCTAAAACATGCATGGGAAACCCAGAGTATCGTCCACCGTGTGATTGGGAAACGATTTAAAATGCATCTCAGTTTTCGTATCCTGGTCCTCGGGTTCACCATTCCAGATGCTTTACTAACACTCTCCCCGCTTGGAGAGTCAGTACCTTTAACCTCCTGTTTGGCACAGCTTGCAATTTCTGTGCAAGATGAACAGGAATAGGGAGAACCAATGAGAGACTAGCTGTAGGTGTCTGCACGGGCAAATGTAACGCTCATTGCCCACCACAAGAGGAATTAAACAAAGGCTCAGTGTGCCTTGCTGGAAACAGATTAGGGCCTGAAGCAATCCTGCGGTTTTGTGCCCAGCTCACAAGAAAGCGAGTTGAAGAAAGGAGCTCAGGGGCACTGTACTTCACAAACCTGCAGAGTTATAAATGACAGCTATCCTCCAAAAATATATTGAAGTAAGCCTGCGAAGGAGACTTGAAAGCGGGGCAGAATTTCAGGAAAACGATTGCAAAGGGTAGACTGGAATTGCCCTGAAAGCATAGGAAAAGAGGCACAACGTCGACAATGATGCACTTGGCCAAAAAGGGCGTATGCGTTTTTTCCTGAATATATTCAGGAATAAACGCATACGCCCTTTTTGGCCAACCAAGCAAGCCTGTAAAGGAAATCTGCACTAAAATGAAGTCTCACTGCCCCCCGGGGAAAAGGGCCATCTGAAAAAAGTGTAAAATCCAGAAAGGTAGGACAGGATATGGAGAACAGGGAGCCTTGTTATGCTGATTGGCAGGATGTAAATTGCCAGCAGCCACCCTGGAGAAGTGTATGGTGTTTCCTGAAACACGTAAGAAACAAAGCAACACAGCCTATGGCACTTCCACTTATGGTCTATAGCTTACGGAAATTAAAATCAAAAACAGACAGCCACCCCAATATTTGGGACGGCTGTGTTCACAAGAAGCTCGTCTACAGTATCAGGTAAATATCCCAGAAAGCAAAAAATGGATAAAGAAGTTGTGGCACGTACGTACAATGCAATATCACTCAGCAATGAAATCTGTGTCATCAGGCCCGTAGCGGCATAGTGAGTGGATGCAGGTACGGTGATTGTACGTGAACTACGTCACACAGAAAAAGAAACATCATAAGATATCACTAATACACGGAATGTAAACTTGACTACACATGAACTGAATTACAAAAGAGAACAGGGTCTCAAATTTAGAAAACCAACTAGTGCTTGCTTATGGGGAAAGGTGCCTTGCGGTGCTGCATAAAACCAGAGACTGAAATTAGCACAGATAACATTCCATAAGCCAAATATGTAATAGACAAGACCTACTCCTTGCTCAACGAAATGGACCCAACACCACATATTCAACGCCTAGGAATATACCTGACTAGGAAGAACCTTAAAACCCATGGATATATTTGTCTCCGTTAGAGAAACAAGCGTGTGTACAGCGGCAGAAACGCAGCAGTGAAAATCCGATAAATCCCATTATCAAAATAAATTTCGAAAACAAAACACAAAGACGGTGAAATAGAGAGCAATCCTTAAATAATTCACTCAGGGCATGTGATGCAACCGGGATTGACCACATCTACACCCAGAGCTGGTTGAGACATAAGGCTGGACACTTCAGGGTGATAGCACTGGTGAGTTTCGGTGAGCAAATGCAGACCCTTTGAAGTCATACTGCATGGTACGCATTCCATGGGTCCCAACTCTCCAGGTTCAAGGGATTCTTCCTCCAGCTAAAACATGCATGGGAAACCCAGAGTATCGTCCACCGTGTGATTGGGAAACCATTTAAAATGCATCTCAGTTTTCGTATCCTGGTCCTCGGGTTCAACATTCCAGATGCTTTACTAACACTCTCCCCGCTTGGAGAGTCAGTGCCTATAACCTCCTGTTTGGCACAGCTTGTAATTTCTGTGCAAGTTGAACAGGAATAGGGAGAACCAATGAGAGACTAGCTGTAGGTGTCTGCACGGGCAAATGTAACGCTCATTCCCGACCAGGAAGAGGAATTAAACAAAGGCTCATAGTGCCCTGCTGAAAACAGATTAGGGCCTGAAGCAATCCTGCGGTTTTGTGCCCAGCTCACAAGAAAGCGAGTTGAAGAAAGGAGCTCAGGGGCACTGTAATTCACAAACCTGCAGAGTTATAAATGTCAGCTATCCTCCAATAATATATTGAAGTAAGCCTGCGAAGGGGACTTGAAAGCGGGGCAGAATCTCAGGAAAACGATTGCAGGGGGTAGACTGGAATTGCCCTGAAAGCATAGGAAAAGAGGCAGAACGTCGACAATGATGCACTTGGCCAAAAAGGGCGTATGCGTTTTTTCCTGAATATATTCAGGAAAAAACGCATACGCCCTTTTTGGCCAACCAAGAAAGCCTGTAAAGGAAATCTGCACTACAATGAAATCTCACTGCCCCCCACCATCTGAAAAAAGTGTAAAATCAAGAAAGGTAGGACAGGATACGGAGAACAGGGAGCCTTGTTATGCTGATTGGCAGGATGTAAATTGTGAACAGCCACCCTGGAGAAGTGTATGGTGTTTCCTGAAACACGTAAGAAATAAAGCAACACAGCCTATGGCAATTGCAATTATGGTCCTATTGCTTAGGGAAATTAAAATCAAAAACAGAGAGCCACCCCAAAGTTTGGGACGGCTGTGTTCCCAAGAGGCTCGTCTACAGTACCAGGTAAATATCCCAGAAAGCAAAAAATGGATAAAGATGTTGTGGCACGTACGTGCAATGCAATATCACTCAGCAATGAAATCTGTGTCATCAGGCCCGTAGCGGCATAGTGAGTGGATGCAGGTACGGTGATTCTACGTGAACTACGTCACACAGAAAAAGAAACATCATAAGATATCACTAATACACGGAATGTAAACTTGACTACACATGAACTGAATTACAAAACAGAACAGGGTCTCAAATTTAGAAAACCAACTAGTGCTTGTTTATGGGGAAAGGTGCCTTGGGGTGCTGCATAAAACCAGAGACTGAAATTAGCACAAATAACATTCCATAAGCCAAATATGTAATAGACAAGACCTACTCCTTGCTCAACGAAATGGACTCAACACCACATATTCAATGCCTAGGAATATACCTGACTAGGGAGAATCTTAAAACCCATGGATTTATATGTCTCTATAAGAGAATCAAGCGTGTGTACAGCGGCCGAAATGCAGCAGTGAAAATCCGATAAATCCCATTATCAAAATAAATTTCAAAAACAAAACACTAAGACAGTGAAATAGAGAGCAATTCTTAAATAATTCACTCAGGGCATGTGATGCAACCGGGATTGACCACATCTACACCCAGAGCTGGTTGAGACATAAGGCTGGACACTTCAGGCTGATAGCATTGGTGAGTTTCGGTGAGCAAATGCAGATCCTTTGAAGTCATACTGCATGGTACCCATTCCATGGGTCCCAACTCTCCAAGTTCAAGGGATTCTTCCTCCACCTAAAACATGCATGGGGAACCCAGAGTATCGTCCACCGTGTGATTGGGAAACGATTTAAAATGCATCTCAGTTTTCGTATCCTGGTCCTCGGGTTCACCATTCCAGATGCTTTACTAACACTCTCCCCGCTTGGAGAGTCAGTGCCTTTAACCTCCTGTTTGGCACAGCTTGCAATTTCTGTGCAAGATGAACAGAAATAGGGAGAACCAATGAGAGACTAGCTGTAGGTGTCTGCATGGGCAAATGTAACGGTCATTTCCCACCAGGAAGAGGAATTAAACAAAGGCTCAGCGTGCCCTGCCAGAAACAGATTAGGGCCTGAAGCAATCCTGCGGTTTTGTGCCCAGCTCACAAGAAAGCGAGTTGAAGAAAGGAGCTCAGGGGCACTGTAATTCACAAACCTGCAGAGTTATAAATGACAGCTATCCTCCAAAAATATATTGAAGTAAGCCTGCGAAGGGGACTTGAAAGCGGGGCAGAATTTCAGGAAAACGATTGCAGGGGGTAAACTGGAATTGCCCTGAAAGCATAGGAAAAGAGGCACAACGTCGACAATGATGCACTTGGCCAAAAAGGGCGTATGCGTTTTTTCCTGAATATATTCAGGAAAAAACGCATACGCCCTTTTTGGCCAACCAAGCAAGCCTGTAAAGGAAATCTGCACTACAATGAAACCTCACTGCCCCCCGGGCAAAAGGGCCATCTGAAAAAAGTGTAAAATCCAGAAAGGTAGGACAGGATATGGAGAACAGGGAGCCTTGTTATGCTGATTGGCAGGATGTAAATTGCCAGCAGCCACCCTGGAGAAGTGTATGGTGTTTCCTGAAACACGTAAGAAACAAAGCAACACAGCCTATGGCACTTCCACTTATGGTCCTATAGCTTACGGAAATTAAAATCAAAAACAGACAGCCACCCCAATATTTGGGACGGCTGTGTTCACAAGAAGCTTGTCTACTGTATCAGGTAAATATCCCAGAGAGCAAAAAATGGATAAAGAAGTTGTGGCACGTACGTACAATGCAATATCACTCAGCAATGAAATCTGTGTCATCAGGCCCGTAGCGGCATAGTAAGTGGATGCAGGTACGGTGATTCTACGTGAACTACATCACACAGAAAAATAAACATCATAAGATATCACTAATACACGGAATGTAAACTTGACTACACATGAACTGAATTACAAAACAGAACAGGGTCTCAAATTTAGAAAACCAACTAGTGCTTGCTTATGGGGAAAGGTGCCTTGGGGTTCTGCATAAAACCAGAGACTGAAATTAGCACAGATAACTTTCCATAAGCCAAATATGTAATAGACAAGACCTACTCCTTGCTCAACAAAATGGACCCAACACCACATATTCAACGCCTAGGAATATACCTGACTAGGAAGAATCTTAAAATCCATGGATATATATGTCTCCGTAAGAGAATCAAGCGTGTGTACAGCGGCCGAAACGCAGCAGTGAAAATCCGATAAATCCCATTATCAAAATAAATTTCGAAAACAAAACATAAAGACAGTGAAATAGAGAGCAATTCTTAAATAATTCACTCAGGGCATGTGATGCAACCGGGATTGACCACATCTACCGCCAGAGCTGGTTGAGACATAAGGCTGGACACTTCAGGCTGATAGCATTGGTGAGTTTCGGTGAGCAAATGCAGACCCTTTGAAGTCATACTGCATGGTACCCATTCCATGGGTCCCAAATCTCCAGGTTCAAGGGATTCTTCCTCCAGCTAAAACATGCATGGGAAACCCAGAGTATCGTCCACCGTGTGATTGGGAAACGATTTAAAATGCATCTCAGTTTTCATATCCTGGTCCTTGGGTTCACCATTCCAGATGCTTTACTAACACTCTCCCCGCTTGGAGAGTCAGTGCCTTTAACCTCCTCTTTGGCACAGCTTGCAATATCTATGAAAGATGAACAGGAATAGGGAGAACCAATGAGAGACTAGCTGTAGGTGTCTGCACGGGCAAATATAACACTCATTGCCCACCAGGAAGAGGAATTAAACAAAGGCTCAGTGTGCCCTGCTGGAAAGAGATTAGGAACTGAAGCAATCCTGCGGTTTTGTGTCCAGCTCACAAGAAAGCGAGTTGAAGAAAGGAGCTCAGGGGCACTGTAATTCACAAACCTGCAGAGTTATAAATGACAGCTAACCTCCAAAAATATATTGAAGTAAGCCTGCGAAGGGGACTTCAAAGCGGGGCAGAATTTCAGGAAAACGATTGCAGGGGGTAGACTGGAATTGCCCTGAAAGCATAGGAAAAGAGGCAGAACGTCGACAATGATGCACTTGGCCAAAAAGGGCGTATGCGTTTTTTCCTGAATATATTCAGGACAAAACGCATATGCCCTTTTTGGCCAACCAAGCAAGCCTGTAAAGGAAATCTGCACTACAATGAACTCTCATTGCCCCCCGGGCAAAAGGGCTATCTGAAAAAAGTGTAAAATCCAGAAAGGTAGGACAGGATATGGAGAACAGGGAGCCTTGTTATGCTGATTGGCAGGATGTAAATTGCGAGCAGCCACCCTGGAGAAGTGTATGGTGTTTCCTGAAACACAAAAGAAACAAAGCAACACAGCCTATGGCACTTCCACTTATGGTCCTATAGCTTACGGAAATTAAAATCAAAAACAGACAGCCACCCCAATATTTGGGACGGCTGTGTTCAAAAAAGCTCGTCTACAGTATCAGGTAAATATCCCAGAAAGCAAAAAATGGATAAAGATGTTGTGGCACGTACGTACAATGCAATATCACTCAGCAATGAAATCTGTGTCATCAGGCCCGTAGCGGCATAGTGAGTGGATGCAGGTACGGTGATTCTACGTGAACTACGTCACACAGAAAAAGAAACATCATAAGATATCACTAATACACGGAATGTAAACTTGACTACACATGAACTGAATTACAAAACAGAACAGGGTCTCAAATTTAGAAAACCAACTAGTGCTTGCTTATGGGGAAAGGTGCCTTGGGGTGCTGCATAAAACCAGAGACTGAAATTAGCACAGATAACTTTCCATAAGCCAAATATGTAATAGACAAGACCTACTCCTTGCTCAACGAAATGGACCCAACACCACATATTCAACGCCTAGGAATATACCTGACTAGGAAGAAGCTTAAAACCCATGGATATATATGTCTCCGTAAGAGAATCAAGCGTGTGTACAGCAGGCGAAACGCAGCAGTGAAAATCCGATAAATCCCATTATCAAAATAAATGTCGAAAACAAAACACAAAGACAGTGAAATAGAGAGCAATTCTTAGATAATTCACTCAGGGCATGTGATGCAACCGGTATTGACCACATCTACACCCAGAGCTGGTTGAGACATAAGGCTGGACACTTCAGGCTGATAGCATTGGTGAGTTTCGGTGAGCAAATGCAGACCCTTTGAAGTCATACTGCATGGTACCCATTCCATGGGTCCCAACTCTCCAGGTTCAAGGGATTCTTACTCCAGCTAAAACATGCATGGGAAACCCAGAGTATCGTCCACCGTGTGATTGGGAAACGATTTAAAATGCATCTCAGTTTTCGTATCCTGGTCCTCGGGTTCACCATTCCAGATGCTTTACTAACACTCTCCCCGCTTGAGGAGTCAGTGCCTTTAACCTCCTGTTTGGCACAGCTTGCAATTTCTGCGCAAGATGAACAGGAATAGGGAGAACCAATGAGAGACTAGCTATAGGTGTCTGCACGGGCAAATGTAAGGCTCATTTCCCACCAGGAAGAGGAATTAACCAAAGGCTCAGGGTGCCCTGCCGGAAACAGATTAGGGCCTGAAGCAATCCTGCGGTTTTGTGCCCAGCTCACAAGAAAGCGAGTTGAAGAAAGGAGCTCAGGGGCACTGTAATTCACAAACCTGCAGAGTTATAAATGACAGCTATCCTCCAAAAATATATTGAAGTAAGCCTGCGAAGGGGACTTGAAAGCGGGGGAGAGTTTCAGGAAAACGATTGCAGGGGGTAGACTGGAATTGCCCTGAAAGCATAGGAAAAGAGGCAGAACGTCTACAATGATGCACTTGGCCAAAAAGGGCGTATGCGTTTTTTCCTGAATATATTCAGGAAAAAACGCATACGCACTTTTTGGCCAACCAAGCAAGCCTGTAAAGGAAATCTGCACTACAATGAAGTCTCACTGCCCCCTGGGCAAAAGGGCCATCTGAAAAAAGTGTAAAATCCAGAAAGGTAGGACAGGATATGGAGAACAGGGAGCCTTGTTATGCTGATTGGCAGGATGTAAATTGCCAGCAGCCACGCTGGAGAAGTGTATGGTGTTTCCTGAAACACGAAAGAACCAAAGCAACACAGCCTATGGCACTTCCACTTATGGTCCTATAGCTTACGGATATTAAAATCAAAAACAGACAGCCACCCCAATATTTGGGATGGTTGTGTTCAGAAGAAGCTCGTCTACAGTATCAGGTAAATATCCCAGAAAGCAATAAATGGATAAAGAAGTTGTGGCACGTACGTACAATGCAATATCACTCAGCAATGAAATCTGTGTCATCAGGCCCGTAGCGGCATAGTGAGTGGATGCAGGTACGGTGATTGTACGTGAACTACGTCACACAGAAAAAGAAACATCATAAGATATCACTAATACACGGAATGTAAACTTGACTACACATGAACTGAATTAC
Organism: Phocoena phocoena; assembly: GCF_963924675.1. Taxonomy (NCBI): domain Eukaryota; kingdom Metazoa; phylum Chordata; class Mammalia; order Artiodactyla; family Phocoenidae; genus Phocoena; species Phocoena phocoena. The sequence goes on along the minus strand of NW_027077507.1, from coordinate 863,937 downwards.
ATAAGAGAACAGGGTCTCAAATTTAGAAAACCAACTAGTGCTTGCTTATGGGGAAAGGTGCCTTGGGGTGCTGCATAAAACCAGAGACTGAAATTAGCACAGATATCTTTCCATAAGCCAAATATGTAATAGACAAGACCTACTCCTTGCTCAACGAAATGGACCCAACACCACATATTCAACGCCTAGGAATATACCTGACTAGGAATAACCTTAAAACCCATGGATATATATGTCTCCGTAAGAGAATCAAGCATGTGTACAGCGGCCGAAACGCAGCAGTGAAAATCCGATAAATCCCATTATCAAAATAAATTTCGAAAACAAAACATAAAGACAGTGAAATAGAGAGCAATTCTTAAATAATTCACTCAGGGCATGTGATGCAACCGGGATTGACCACATCTACCGCCAGAGCTGGTTGAGACATAAGGCTGGACACTTCAGGCTGATAGCATTGGTGAGTTTCGGTGAGCAAATGCAGACCCTTTGAAGTCATACTGCATGGTACCCATTCCATGGGTCCCAAATCTCCAGGTTCAAGGGATTCTTCCTCCAGCTAAAACATGCATGGGAAACCCAGAGTATCGTCCACCGTGTGATTGGGAAACGATTTAAAATGCATCTCAGTTTTCATATCCTGGTCCTTGGGTTCACCATTCCAGATGCTTTACTAACACTCTCCCCGCTTGGAGAGTCAGTGCCTTTAACCTCCTCTTTGGCACAGCTTGCAATATCTATGAAAGATGAACAGGAATAGGGAGAACCAATGAGAGACTAGCTGTAGGTGTCTGCACGGGCAAATATAACACTCATTGCCCACCAGGAAGAGGAATTAAACAAAGGCTCAGTGTGCCCTGCTGGAAAGAGATTAGGAACTGAAGCAATCCTGCGGTTTTGTGTCCAGCTCACAAGAAAGCGAGTTGAAGAAAGGAGCTCAGGGGCACTGTAATTCACAAACCTGCAGAGTTATAAATGACAGCTAACCTCCAAAAATATATTGAAGTAAGCCTGCGAAGGGGACTTCAAAGCGGGGCAGAATTTCAGGAAAACGATTGCAGGGGGTAGACTGGAATTGCCCTGAAAGCATAGGAAAAGAGGCAGAACGTCGACAATGATGCACTTGGCCAAAAAGGGCGTATGCGTTTTTTCCTGAATATATTCAGGACAAAACGCATATGCCCTTTTTGGCCAACCAAGCAAGCCTGTAAAGGAAATCTGCACTACAATGAACTCTCATTGCCCCCCGGGCAAAAGGGCTATCTGAAAAAAGTGTAAAATCCAGAAAGGTAGGACAGGATATGGAGAACAGGGAGCCTTGTTATGCTGATTGGCAGGATGTAAATTGCGAGCAGCCACCCTGGAGAAGTGTATGGTGTTTCCTGAAACACAAAAGAAACAAAGCAACACAGCCTATGGCACTTCCACTTATGGTCCTATAGCTTACGGAAATTAAAATCAAAAACAGACAGCCACCCCAATATTTGGGACGGCTGTGTTCAAAAAAGCTCGTCTACAGTATCAGGTAAATATCCCAGAAAGCAAAAAATGGATAAAGATGTTGTGGCACGTACGTACAATGCAATATCACTCAGCAATGAAATCTGTGTCATCAGGCCCGTAGCGGCATAGTGAGTGGATGCAGGTACGGTGATTCTACGTGAACTACGTCACACAGAAAAAGAAACATCATAAGATATCACTAATACACGGAATGTAAACTTGACTACACATGAACTGAATTACAAAACAGAACAGGGTCTCAAATTTAGAAAACCAACTAGTGCTTGCTTATGGGGAAAGGTGCCTTGGGGTGCTGCATAAAACCAGAGACTGAAATTAGCACAGATAACTTTCCATAAGCCAAATATGTAATAGACAAGACCTACTCCTTGCTCAACGAAATGGACCCAACACCACATATTCAACGCCTAGGAATATACCTGACTAGGAAGAAGCTTAAAACCCATGGATATATATGTCTCCGTAAGAGAATCAAGCGTGTGTACAGCAGGCGAAACGCAGCAGTGAAAATCCGATAAATCCCATTATCAAAATAAATGTCGAAAACAAAACACAAAGACAGTGAAATAGAGAGCAATTCTTAGATAATTCACTCAGGGCATGTGATGCAACCGGTATTGACCACATCTACACCCAGAGCTGGTTGAGACATAAGGCTGGACACTTCAGGCTGATAGCATTGGTGAGTTTCGGTGAGCAAATGCAGACCCTTTGAAGTCATACTGCATGGTACCCATTCCATGGGTCCCAACTCTCCAGGTTCAAGGGATTCTTACTCCAGCTAAAACATGCATGGGAAACCCAGAGTATCGTCCACCGTGTGATTGGGAAACGATTTAAAATGCATCTCAGTTTTCGTATCCTGGTCCTCGGGTTCACCATTCCAGATGCTTTACTAACACTCTCCCCGCTTGAGGAGTCAGTGCCTTTAACCTCCTGTTTGGCACAGCTTGCAATTTCTGCGCAAGATGAACAGGAATAGGGAGAACCAATGAGAGACTAGCTATAGGTGTCTGCACGGGCAAATGTAAGGCTCATTTCCCACCAGGAAGAGGAATTAACCAAAGGCTCAGGGTGCCCTGCCGGAAACAGATTAGGGCCTGAAGCAATCCTGCGGTTTTGTGCCCAGCTCACAAGAAAGCGAGTTGAAGAAAGGAGCTCAGGGGCACTGTAATTCACAAACCTGCAGAGTTATAAATGACAGCTATCCTCCAAAAATATATTGAAGTAAGCCTGCGAAGGGGACTTGAAAGCGGGGGAGAGTTTCAGGAAAACGATTGCAGGGGGTAGACTGGAATTGCCCTGAAAGCATAGGAAAAGAGGCAGAACGTCGACAATGATGCACTTGGCCAAAAAGGGCGTATGCGTTTTTTCCTGAATATATTCAGGAAAAAACGCATACGCACTTTTTGGCCAACCAAGCAAGCCTGTAAAGGAAATCTGCACTACAATGAAGTCTCACTGCCCCCTGGGCAAAAGGGCCATCTGAAAAAAGTGTAAAATCCAGAAAGGTAGGACAGGATATGGAGAACAGGGAGCCTTGTTATGCTGATTGGCAGGATGTAAATTGCCAGCAGCCACGCTGGAGAAGTGTATGGTGTTTCCTGAAACACGAAAGAACCAAAGCAACACAGCCTATGGCACTTCCACTTATGGTCCTATAGCTTACGGATATTAAAATCAAAAACAGACAGCCACCCCAATATTTGGGATGGTTGTGTTCAGAAGAAGCTCGTCTACAGTATCAGGTAAATATCCCAGAAAGCAATAAATGGATAAAGAAGTTGTGGCACGTACGTACAATGCAATATCACTCAGCAATGAAATCTGTGTCATCAGGCCCGTAGCGGCATAGTGAGTGGATGCAGGTACGGTGATTGTACGTGAACTACGTCACACAGAAAAAGAAACATCATAAGATATCACTAATACACGGAATGTAAACTTGACTACACATGAACTGAATTACATAAGAGAACAGGGTCTCAAATTTAGAAAACCAACTAGTGCTTGCTTATGGGGAAAGGTGCCTTGGGGTGCTGCATAAAACCAGAGACTGAAATTAGCACAGATATCTTTCCATAAGCCAAATATGTAATAGACAAGACCTACTCCTTGCTCAACGAAATGGACCCAACACCACATATTCAACGCCTAGGAATATACCTGACTAGGAATAACCTTAAAACCCATGGATATATATGTCTCCGTAAGAGAATCAAGCATGTGTACAGCGGCCGAAACGCAGCAGTGAAAATCCGATAAATCCCATTATCAAAATAAATTTCGAAAACAAAACATAAAGACAGTGAAATAGAGAGCAATTCTTAAATAATTCACTCAGGGCATGTGATGCAACCGGGATTGACCACATCTACCGCCAGAGCTGGTTGAGACATAAGGCTGGACACTTCAGGCTGATAGCATTGGTGAGTTTCGGTGAGCAAATGCAGACCCTTTGAAGTCATACTGCATGGTACCCATTCCATGGGTCCCAAATCTCCAGGTTCAAGGGATTCTTCCTCCAGCTAAAACATGCATGGGAAACCCAGAGTATCGTCCACCGTGTGATTGGGAAACGATTTAAAATGCATCTCAGTTTTCATATCCTGGTCCTTGGGTTCACCATTCCAGATGCTTTACTAACACTCTCCCCGCTTGGAGAGTCAGTGCCTTTAACCTCCTCTTTGGCACAGCTTGCAATATCTATGAAAGATGAACAGGAATAGGGAGAACCAATGAGAGACTAGCTGTAGGTGTCTGCACGGGCAAATATAACACTCATTGCCCACCAGGAAGAGGAATTAAACAAAGGCTCAGTGTGCCCTGCTGGAAAGAGATTAGGAACTGAAGCAATCCTGCGGTTTTGTGTCCAGCTCACAAGAAAGCGAGTTGAAGAAAGGAGCTCAGGGGCACTGTAATTCACAAACCTGCAGAGTTATAAATGACAGCTAACCTCCAAAAATATATTGAAGTAAGCCTGCGAAGGGGACTTCAAAGCGGGGCAGAATTTCAGGAAAACGATTGCAGGGGGTAGACTGGAATTGCCCTGAAAGCATAGGAAAAGAGGCAGAACGTCGACAATGATGCACTTGGCCAAAAAGGGCGTATGCGTTTTTTCCTGAATATATTCAGGACAAAACGCATATGCCCTTTTTGGCCAACCAAGCAAGCCTGTAAAGGAAATCTGCACTACAATGAACTCTCATTGCCCCCCGGGCAAAAGGGCTATCTGAAAAAAGTGTAAAATCCAGAAAGGTAGGACAGGATATGGAGAACAGGGAGCCTTGTTATGCTGATTGGCAGGATGTAAATTGCGAGCAGCCACCCTGGAGAAGTGTATGGTGTTTCCTGAAACACAAAAGAAACAAAGCAACACAGCCTATGGCACTTCCACTTATGGTCCTATAGCTTACGGAAATTAAAATCAAAAACAGACAGCCACCCCAATATTTGGGACGGCTGTGTTCAAAAAAGCTCGTCTACAGTATCAGGTAAATATCCCAGAAAGCAAAAAATGGATAAAGATGTTGTGGCACGTACGTACAATGCAATATCACTCAGCAATGAAATCTGTGTCATCAGGCCCGTAGCGGCATAGTGAGTGGATGCAGGTACGGTGATTCTACGTGAACTACGTCACACAGAAAAAGAAACATCATAAGATATCACTAATACACGGAATGTAAACTTGACTACACATGAACTGAATTACATAAGAGAACAGGGTCTCAAATTTAGAAAACCAACTAGTGCTTGCTTATGGGGAAAGGTGCCTTGGGGTGCTGCATAAAACCAGAGACTGAAATTAGCACAGATAACTTTCCATAAGCCAAATATGTAATAGACAAGACCTACTCCTTGCTCAACGAAATGGACCCAACACCACATATTCAACGCCTAGGAATATACCTGACTAGGAAGAAGCTTAAAACCGATGGATATATATATCTCCGTAAGAGAATCAAGCGTGTGTACTGCGGCCGAAATGCAGCAGTGAAAATCCGATAAATCCCATTATCAAAATAAATTTCGAAACCAAAACACAAAGACAGTGAAATAGAGAGCAATTCTTAAATAATTCACTCAGGGCATGTGATGCAACTGGGATTGACCACATCTACACCCAGAGCTGGTTGAGACATAAGGCTGGACACTTCAGGCTGATAGCATTGGTGAGTTTCGGTGAGCAAATGCAGACCCTTTGAAGTCATACTGCATGGTACCCATTCCATGGGTCCCAACTCTCCAGGTTCAAGGGATTCTTCCTCCAGCTAAAACATGCATAGGTAACCCCGAATATTGTCCACCGTGTGATTGGGAAACGATTTAAAATGCATCTCAGTTTTCCTATCCTGGTCCTCGGGTTCACCATTCCAGATGCTTTACTAACACTCTCCCCGCTTGGAGAGTCAGTGCCTTTAACCTCCTCTTTAGCACAGCTTGCAATTTCTGTGCAAGATGAAAAGGAATAGGGATAACCAATGAGAGACTAGCTGTAGGTGTCTGCACGGGCAAATGTAACGCTCATTTCCCACCAGGAAGAGGAATTAACCAAAAGCTCAGCGTGCCCTGCCGGAAACAGATTAGGGCCTGAAGCAATCCTGCGGTTTTGTGCCCAGCTCACAAGAAAGTGCGTTGAAGAAAGGAGCTCAGGGGCACTGTAATTCACAAACCTGCAGAGTTATAAATGACAGCTATCCTCCAAAAATATATTGAAGTAAGCCTGCGAAGGGGACTTGAAAGCGGGGCAGAGTTTCAGGAAAACCATTGCAGGGGATAGACTGGAATTGCCCTGAAAGCATAGGAAAAGAGGCACAACGTCGACAATGATGCACTTGGCCAAAAAGGGCGCATGCGTTTTTTCCTGAATATATTCAGGAAAAAACGCATACGCACTTTTTGGCCAACCAAGCAAGCCTGTAAAGGAAATCTGCACTACAATGAAATCTCACTGCCCCCCCGGGCAAAAGGGCCATCTGAAAACAGTGTAAAATCCAGAAATGTAGGACAGGATATGGAGAACAGGGAGCCTTGTTATGCTGATTGGCAGGATGTAAATTGTGAACAGCCACCCTGGAGAAGTGTGTGGTGTTTCCTGAAACACGTAAGACATAAAGCAACACAGCCTATGGCAATTGCACTTATGGTCCTATTGCTTATGGAAACTAAAATCAAAAACAGAGAGCCACCCCAAAGTTTGGGACGGCTGTGTTCCCAGAAGCTCGTCTACAGTACCAGGTAAATATCCCAAAAAGCAAAAAATGGATAAAGAAGTTGTGGCACGTACGTGCAATGCAATATCACTCAGCAATGAAATCTGTGTCATCAGGCCCATAGCGGCATAGTGAGTGGATGCAGGTACGGTGATTCTACGTGAACTACGTCACACAGAAAAAAAAACATCATAAGATATCACTAATACACGGAATGTAAACTTGACTACACATGAACTGAATTACAAAACAGAACAGGGTCTCAAATTTAGAAAACCAACTAGTGCTTGCTTATGGGGAAAGGTGCCTTGGGGTGCTGCATAAAACCAGAGACTGAAATTAGCACAGATAACTTTCCATAAGCCAAATATGTAATAGACTAGACCTACTCCTTGCTCAACGAAATGGACACAACACCACATATTCAACGCCTAGGAATATACGTGAATAGGAAGAGTCTTAAAACCCATGGATATATATGTCTCCGTAAGAGAATCAAGCGTGTGTACTGCGGCCGAAATGCAGCAGTGAAAATCCGATAAATCCCATTATCAAAATAAATTTCGAAACCAAAACACAAAGACAGTGAAATAGAGAGCAATTCTTAAATAATTCACTCAGGGCATGTGATGCAACTGGGATTGACCACATCTACACCCAGAGCTGGTTGAGACATAAGGCTGGACACTTCAGGCTGATAGCATTGGTGAGTTTCGGTGAGCAAATGCAGACCCTTTGAAGTCATACTGCATGGTACCCATTCCATGGGTCCCAACTCTCCAGGTTCAAGGGATTCTTCCTCCAGCTATAACATGCATGGGAAACCCAGAGTATCGTCCACCGTGTGATTGGGAAACGATTTAAAATGCATCTCAGTTTTCGTATCCTGGTCCTCGGGTTCACCATTCCAGATGCTTTACTAACACTCTCCCCGCTTGGAGAGTCAGTGCCTTTAACCTCCTCTTTGGCACAGCTTGCAATTTCTGTGCAAGATGAACAGGAATAGGGGAACCAATGAGAGACTAGCTATAATTGTCTGAACGGGCAAATGTAATGCTCATTTCCAACCAGGAAGAGGAATTAACCAAAGGCTCAGCGTGCCCTGCCAGAAACAGATTAGGGCCTGAAGCAATCCTGTGGTTTTGTGCCCAGCTCACAAGAAAGCGAGTTGAAGAAAGGAGCTCAGGGGCACTGTACTTCACAAACCTGCAGAGTTATAAATGACAGCTATCTTCCAAAAGTATACTGAAGTAAGCCTGCGAAGGGGATTTGAAAGCAGGTCAGAATTTCAGGAAAACGATTGCAGAGGGTAGACTGGAATTGCCCTGAAAGCATAGGAAAAGAGGCACAACGTCGACAATGATGCACTTGGCCTAAAAGGGCGTATGCGTTTTTTCCTGAATATATTCAGGAAAAAACGCATACGCCCTTTTTGGCCAACCAAGCAAGCCTGTAAAGGAAATCTGCACTACAATGAAGTCTCACTGCCCCCCGGGCAAGAGGGCCATCTGAAAAAAGTGTAAAATCCAGAAAGGTAGGACAGGATATGGAGAACAGGGAGCCTTGTTATGCTGATTGGCAGGATGTAAATTGCCAGCAGCCACCCTGGAGAAGTGTATGGTGTTTCCTGAAACACGTAAGAAACAGAGCAACACAGCCTATGGCACTTCCACTTATGGTCCTATAGCTTACGGAAATTTAAATCAAAAACAGACAGCCACCCCAATATTTGGAACGGCTGTGTTCCCACAAAGCTCGTCTACAGTACCAGGTAAATATCCCAGAAAGCAAAAAATGGATAAAGCAGTTGTGGCACGTACGTGCAATGCAGTAACACTCAGGAATGAAATCTGTGTCATCAGGCCCATAGCGGAATAGTGAGTGGATGCAGGTACGGTGAGTCTACGTGAACTACGTCACACAGAAAAAGAAACATCATAAGATATCACTAATACACGGAATGTAAACTTGACTACACATGAACTGAATTACAAAACAGAACAGGATCTCAAATTTAGAAAACCAACTAGTGCTTGCTTATGGGGAAAGGTGCCTTGGGGTGCTGCATAAAACCAGAGACTGAAATTAGCACAGATAACATTCCATAAGCCAAATATGTAATAGACAAGACCTACTCCTTGCTCAACGAAATGGACTCAACACCACATATTCAACGCCTAGGAATATACCTGACTAGGAAGAATCTTAAAACCCATGGATATATATGTCTGCATAAGAGAATCAAGCGTGTGTACAGCGGCATAAACGCAGCAGTGAAAATCCGATAAATCCCATTATCAAAATAAATTTCGAAAACAAAACACAAAGACAGTGAAATAGAGAGCAATTCTTAAATAATTCACTCAGGGCATGTGATGCAACCGGGATTGACCACATCTACACCCAGAGCTGGTTGAGACATAAGGCTGGACACTTCAGGCTGGTAGCATTGGTGAGATTCGTTGAGCAAATGCAGACCCTTTGAAGTCACACTGCATGGTACTCATTCCATGGGTCCCAACTCTCGAGGTTCAAGGGATTCTTCCTCCAGCTAAAACATGCATGGGAAACCCAGAGTATCGTCCACCGTGTGATTGGGAAACGATTTAAAATGCATCTCAGTTTTCGTATCCTGGTCCTCGGGTTCACCATTCCAGATGCTTTACTAACACTCTCCCTGCTTGGAGAGTCAGTGCCTTTAACCTCCTGTTTGGCACAGCTTGCAATTTCTGCGCAAGATGAACAGGAATAGGGAGAACCAATGAGAGACTAGCTGTAGGTGTCTGCACGGGCAAATGTAACGCTCATTTCCCACCAGGAAGAGGAATTAAACAAAGGCTCAGTGTGCCCTGCCGGAAACAAATTAGGGCCTGAAGCAATCCTGCGGTTCTGTGCCCAGCTCACTAGAAAGCGAGTTGAAGAAAGGAGCTCAGGGGCACTGTAATTCACAAACCTGCAGAGTTATAAATGACAGCTATCCTCCAAAAATATATTGAACTAAGCCTGCGAAGGGGACTTGAAAGCGGGCCAGAATTTCAGGAAAACGATTGCAGGGGGTAGACTGGAATTGCCCTGAAAGCATAGGAAAAGAGGCAGAACGTCGACAATGATGCACATGGCCAAAATGGGCGTATGCGTTTTTTCCTGAATATATTCAGGAAAAAACGCATACGCACTTTTTGGCCAACCATGCAAGCCTGTAAAGGAAATCTGCACTACAATGAAGTCTCACTGCCCCCCGGGCAAAAGGGCCATCTGAAAAAAGTGTAAAATACAGAAAGGTAGGACAGGATGTGGAGAAAAGGGAGCCTTGTTATGCTGATTGGCAGGATGTAAATTGCCAGCAGCCACGCTGGAGAAGTGTACGGTGTTTCCTGAAACACGTAAGAAACAAAGCAACACAGCCTATGGCAATTGCACTTATGGTCCTATTGCTTAGGGAAATTAAAATCAAAAACAGAGAGCCACCCCAAATTTTGGGACGGCTGTGTTCCCAAGAAGCTCGTCTACAGTACCAGGTAAATATCCCAGAAAGCAAAAAATGGATAAAGAAGTTGTGGCACGTACGTTCAATGCAATATCACACAGCAATGAAATCTGTGTCATCAGGCCCGTAGCGGCATAGTGAGTTGATGCAGCTACGGTGATTCTACGTGAACTACGTCACACAGAAAAGGGAACATCATAAGATATCACTAATACACGGAATGTAAACTTGACTACACATGAACTGAATTATAAAACAGAACAGGGTCTCAAATTTAGAAAACCAACTAGCACTTTCTTATGGGGAAAGGTGCCTTGGGGTGCTGCATAAAACCAGAGACTGAAATTAGCACAGATAATATTCTATAAGCCAAATAAGTAATAGACAAGACCTACTCCTTGCTGAACGAAATGGACTCAACACCACATATTCAACGCCTAGGAATATACCTGAATAGGAAGAATCTTAAAACCCATGGATTTATATGTCTCCATAAGAGAATCAAGCGTGTGTACAGCGGCATAAACGCAGCAGTGGAAAGCCGATAAATCCCATTATCAAAATAAATTTCAAAAACAAAACACAAAGACAGAGAAATAGAGAGCAATTCTTAAATAATTCACTCAGGGCATGTGATGCAACCGGGATTGACCACATCTACACCCAGAGCTGGTAGAGACATAAGGCTGGACACGTCAGGCTGATAGCATTGGTGAGTTACGGTGAGGAAATGCAGACCATTTGAAGTCATACTGCATGGTACCCATTCCATGGGTCCCAACTCTCCATGTTCAAGGGATTCTTCCTCCAGCTAAAACATGCATGGGAAACCCAGAGTATCGTCCACCGTGTGATTGGGAAACGATTTAAAATGCATCTCAGTTTTCGTATCCTGGTCCTCGGGTTCACCACTCCAGATGCTTTAGTAACACTCTCCCAGCTTGGAGAGTCAGTGCCTTTAACCTCCTCTTTGGCACAGCTTGCAATTTCTGTGCAAGATGAACAGGAATAGGGAGAACCAATGAGAGACTAGCTGTACGTGTCTGCACGGGCAAATGTAACGCACATTGCCCACCAGGAAGAGGAATTAAACAAAGGCTCAGTGTGCCCTGCTGGAAACAGGTTAAGGCCTGAAGCAATCCTGCGGTTTTGTGCACAGCTCACAAGAAAGCGAGTTGAAGAATGGAGCTCAGGGGCACTGTAATTCACAAACCTGCAGAGTTATAAATGACAGCTATCCTCCAAAAATATATTGAAGTAAGCATGCGAAGGGGACTTGAAAGCGGGGCAGAATTTTAGGAAAACGATTGCAGGGGGTAGACTGGAATTGCCCTGAAAGCATAGGAAAAGAGGCACAACGTCGACAATGATGCACTTGGCCAAATAGGGCGTATGCGTTTTTTCCTGAATATATTCAGGAAAAAACGCATACGCCCTTTTTGGCCAACCAAGCAAGCCTGTAAAGGAAATGTGCACTACAATGAAATCTCACTGCCCCTCCCCCCGGACAAAAGGGCCATCTGAAAAAAGTGTAAAATCCAGAAAGTTAGGACAGGATATGGAGAACAGGGAGCCTTGTTATGCTGATTGGCAGGGTGTAAATTGCCAGCAGCCACCCTGGAGAAGTGTATGGTGTTTCCTGAAACACGTAAGAAACAAAGCAACACAGCCTATGGCACTTCCACTTATGGTCCTATAGCGTACGGAAATTAGAATCAAAAACAGACAGCCACCCCAATATTTGGGACGGCTGTGTTCCCAAGAAGCTCGTCTACAGTATCAGGTAAATATCCCAGAAAGCAAAAAATGGATAAAGAAGTTGTGGCACGTACGTACAATGCAATATCACTCAGCAATGAAATCTGTGTCATCAGGCCCGTAGCGGCAGAGTGAGTGGATGCAGGTACGGTGATTCTACGTGAACTAAGTCACACAGAAAAAGAAACATCATAAGATATCACTAATACACGGAATGTAAACTTGACTACACATGAACTGAATTACAAAACAGAACAGGGTCTCAAATTTAGAAAACCAACTAGTGCTTGCTTATGGGGAAAGGTGCCTTGGGGTGCTGCATAAAACCAGAGACTGAAATTAGCACAGATAGCTTTCCATAAGTCAAATATGTAATAGACAAGACCTACTCCTTGCTCAACGAAATGGACCCAACACCACATATTCAACGCCTAGGAATATACCTTACTAGGAAGAATCTTAAAACCCATGGATATATATGTCTCCGTAAGAGAATCAGGCGTGTGTACAGCGGCCGAAATGCAGCAGTGAAAATCCAATAAATCCCATTATCAAAATAAATTTCGAAAACAAAACACAAAGACAGTGAAATAGAGTGCAATTCTTAAATAATTCACTCAGGGCATGTGATGCAACCGTGATTGACCACATCTACACCCAGAGCTGGTTGAGACATAAGGCTGGACACTTCAGGCTGATAGCATTGGTGAGTTTCGGTGAGCAAATGCAGACCCTTTGAAGTCATACTGCATGGTACCCATTCCATGGGTCCCAACTCTCCAGGTTAAAGGGATTCTTCCTCCAGCTATAACATGCATGGGAAACCCAGAGTATCGTCCACCGTGTGATTGGGAAACGATTTAAAATGCATCTCAGTTTTCGTATCCTGGTCCTCGGGTTCACCATTCCAGATGCTTTACTAACACTCTCCCCGCTTGGAGAGTCAGTGCCTTTAACCTCCTCTTTGGCACAGCTTGCAATTTCTATGCAAGTAGAACAGGAATAGGGAGAACCAATGAGAGACTAGCTATAGGTGTCTGCACGGGCAAATGTAATGCTCATTTCTCACCAGGAAGAGGAATTAACCAGAGGCTCAGCGTGACCTGCCGGAAACAGATTATGGCCTGAAGCAATCCTGCGGTTTTGTGCCCAGCTCACAAGAAAGCGAGTTGAAGAAAGGAGCTCAGGGGCACTGTAATTCACAAACCTGCAGAGTTATAAATGACAGCTATCCTCCAAAAATATATTGAAGTAAGCCTGCGAAGGGGACTTGAAAGCGGGGCAGAGTTTCAGGAAAACCATTGCAGGGGGTAGACTGGAATTGCCCTGAAAGCATAGGAAAAGAGGCACAACGTCGACAATGATGAACTTGGCCAAAAAGGGCGTATGCGTTTTTTTCTGAATATATTCAGGAAAAAACGCATACGCCCTTTTTGGCCAACCAAGCAAGCCTGTAAAGGAAATCTGCACTACAATGAAGTCTCACTGACCCCCGGGCAAAAGGGCCATCTGAAAAAAGTGTAAAATCCAGAAAGGTAGGACAGGATATGGAGAACAGGGAGCCTTGTTATGCTGATTGGCAGGATGTAAATTGTGAACTGCCACCCAGGAGAAGTGTATGGTGTTTCCTGAAACACGTAAGAAATAAAGCAACACAGCCTATGGCAATTGCACTTATGGTCCTATTGCTTAGGGAAATTAAAATCAAAAACAGAGAGCCACCCCAAAGTTGGGGACGGCTGTGTTCCCAAGAAGCTCGTCTACAGTACCAGGTAAATATCCCAGAAAGCAAAAAATGGATAAAGAAGTTGTGGCACGTACGTTCAATGCAATATCACTCAGCAATGAAATCTGTGTCATCAGGCCCGTAGAGGCATAGTGAGTTGATGCAGCTACGGTGATTCTACGTGAACTACGTCACACAGAAAAGGGAACATCATAAGATATCACTAATACACGGAATGTAAACTTGACTACACAAGAACTGAATTACAAAACAGAACAGGGTCTCAAATTCAGAAAACAAACTAGTGCTTGCTTATGGGGAAAGGTGCCTTGGGGTGCTGCATAAAACCAGAGACTGAAATTAGCACAGATAACATTCCATAAGCCAAATATGTAATAGACACACCTACTCCTTGCTCAACGAAATGGACTCAACACCACATATTCAACGCCTAGGAATATACCTGACTAGAAAGAATCTTAAAACCCATGGATATATATGTCTCCGTAAGAGAATCAAGCGTGTGTACAGCGGCCGAAACGCAGCAGTGAAAATCCGATAAATCCCATTATCAAAATGAATTTCGAAAACAAAACACAAAGACGGTGAAATAGAGAGTAATTCTTTAATAATTCACTCAGGTCATGTGATGCAACCGGGATTGACCACATCTACACCCAGAGCTGGTTGAGACATAAGGCTGGACACTTCAGGCTGATAGCATTGGTGAGTTTCGGTGAGCAAATGCAGAGCCTTTGAAGTCATACTGCATGGTACCCATTCCATGGGTCCCAACTCTCCAGGTTCAAGGCATTCTTCCTCCAGCTAAAACATGCATGGGAAACCAAGAGTATCGTCCACCGTGTGATTGGGAAACGATTTAAAATGCATCTCAGTTTTCGTATCCTGGTCCTCGGGTTCACCATTCCAGATGCTTTACTAACACTCTCCCCGCTTGGAGAGTCAGTGCCTTTAACCTCCTCTTTGGCACAGCTTGCAATTTCTGTGCAAGATGAACAGGAATAGGGAGAACCAATGAGAGACTAGCTGTAGGTGTCTGCACGGGCAAATATAACGCTCATTGCCGACCAGGAAGAGGAATTAAACAAAGGCTCAGTGAGCCCTGCTGGAAAGAGATTAGTGCCTGAAGCAATCCTGCGGTTTTGTGCCCAGCTCACAAGAAAGCGAGTTGAAGAAAGGAGCTCAGGGGCACTGTAATTCACAAACCTGCAGAGTTATAAATGACAGCTATCTTCCAAAAGTATATTGAAGTAAGCCTGCGAAGGGGACTTGAAAGCGGGGCAGAATTTCAGGAAAACGATTGCATGGGGTAGACTGGAATTGCCCTGAAAGCATAGGAAAAGAGGCACAGGGTCGACAATGATGCACTTGGCCAAAAAGTGCGTATGCGTTTTTTCTTGAATATATTCAGGAAAAAACGCATACACCCTTTTTGGCCAACCAAGCAAGCCTGTAAAGGAAATCTGCACTACAATGAAGTCTCACTGCCCCCCGGGCAAGAGGGCCATCTGAAAAAAGTGTAAAATCCAGAAATGTAGGACAGGATATGGGGAACAGGGAGCCTTGTTATGCTGATTGGCAGGATGTAAATTGCCAACAGCCACCCTGGAGAAGTGTATGGTGTTTCCTGAAACACGTAAGAAACAAAGCAACACAGCCTATGGCACTTCCACTTATGGTCCTATAGCTTACGGAAATTAAAATCAAAACAGACAGCCACCCCAATATTTGGGACTGCTGTGTTCACAAGAAGCTCTTCTACAGTATCAGGTAAATATCCCAGAAAGCAAGAAATGGATAAAGAAATTGTGGCACGTACGTACAATGCAATATCACTCAGCAATGAAATCTGTGTCATCAGGCCCGTAGCGGCATAGTGAGTGGATGCAGGTACGGTGATTCTACGTGAACTACGTCACACAGAAAATGTAACATCATAAGATATCACTAATACACGGAATGTAAACTTGACTACACTTGAACTGAATTACAAAACAGAACAGGGTCTCAAATTTAGAAAACCAACTAGTGCTTGCTTATGGGGAAAGGTGCCTTGGGGAGCTGCATAAAACCAGAGACTGAAATTAGCACAGATAACTTTCCATAAGCCAAATATGTAATAGACAAGACCTACTCCTTGCTCAACGAAATGGACCCAACACCACATATTCAACGCCTAGGAATATACCTGACTAGGAAGAATCTTAAAACCCATGGATATATATGTCTCCGTAAGAGAATCAAGCGTGTGTACAGTGGCCGAAATGCAGCAGTGAAAATCCGATAAATCCCATTATCAAAATAAATTTCGAAAACAAAACACAAAGACAGTGAAATAGAGAGCAATTCTTAAATAATTCACTCAGGGCATGTGATGCAACCGGGATTGACCACATCTACACCCAGAGCTGGTTGAGACATAAGGCTGGACACTTCAGGCTGATAGCATTGGTGAGTTTCGGTGAGCAAATGCAGACCCTTTGAAGTCATACTGCATGGTACCCATTCCATGGGTCCCAACTCTCCAGGTTCAAGGGATTCTTCCTCCAGCTAAAACATGCATGGGAAACCCAGAGTATCGTCCACCGTGGGATTGGGAAACGATTTAAAATGCATCTCAGTTTTCGTATCCTGGTCCTCGGGTTCACCATTCCAGATGCTTTACTAACACTCTCCCCGCTTGGAGAGTCAGTGCCTTTAACCTCCTGTTTGGCACAGCTTGCAATTTCTGTGCAAGATGAACAGGAATAGGGAGAACCAATGAGAGACTAGCTGTAGGTGTTTGCACGGGCAAATGTAACGCTCATGCCGACCAGGAAGAGGAATTAAGCAAAGTCTCAGCGTGCCCTGCTGAAAACAGATGAGGGCCTGAAGCAATCCTGCAGTTTTGTGCCCAGCTCACAAGAAAGCGAGGTGAAGAAAGGAGCTCAGGGGCACTGTAATTCACAAACCTGCAGAGTTATAAATGACAGCTATCCTCTAAAAATATAATGAAGTAAGCCTGCGAAGGGGACTTGAAAGCGGGGCAGAATTTCAGGAAAACGATTGCAGGGGGTAGACTGGAATTGCCCTGAAAGCATAGGAAAAGAGGCACAACGTCGACAATGATGCACTTGGCCTAAAAGGGCGTATGCGTTTTTTCCTGAATATATTCAGGAAAAAACGCATACGCCCTTTTTGGCCAACCAAGCAAGCCTGTAAAGGAAATCTGCACTACAATGAAATCTCACTGCCCCCCCCCCCCCCGAGCAAAAGGGCCATCTGAAAAAAGTGTAAAATCCAGAAAGGTAGGACAGGATATGGAGAACAGGGAGCATTGTTATGCTGACTGGCAGGATGTAAATTGCCAACAGCCACCCTGGAGAAGTGTATGGTGTTTCCTGAAACACATAAGAAATAAAGCAGCACAGCCTATGGCAATTGCACTTATGGTCCTATTGCTTAGGGAAATTAAAATCAAAAACAGAGAGCCACCCCAAAGTTTGGGACGGCTGTGTTCCCAAGAAGCTCGTCTACAGTACCAGGTAAATATCCCAGAAAGCAAAAAATGGATAAAGAAGTTGTGGCACGTACGTGCAATGCAATATCACTCAGCAATGAAATCTGTGTCATCAGGCCCATAGCGGCATAGTGAGTGGATGCAGGTACGGTGATTCTACGTGAACTACGTCACACAGAAAAAGAAACATCATAAGATATCACTAATACACGAAATGTAAACTTGACTACACATGAACTGAATTACAATACATAACAGGGTCTCAAATTTAGAAAACCAACTAGTGCTTGCTTATGGGGAAAGGTGCCTTGGGGTGCTGCATAAAACCAGAGACTGAAATTAGCACAGATAACTTTCCATAAGCCAAATATGTAATAGACAAGACCTACTCCTTGCTCAACGAAATGGACTCAACACCACATATTCAACGCCTAGGAATATACCTGACTAGGAAGAATCTTAAAACCCATGGATTTATCTGTCTCCGTAAGAGAATCAAGCGTGTGTACAGCGGCATAAAGGCAGCAGTGAAAATCCGATAAATCCCATTATCAAAATAAATTTCAGAAACAAAACACAAAGACAGTGAAATAGAGAGCAATTCTTAAATAATTCACTCAGGGCATGTGATGCAACCGGGATTGACCACATCTACACCCAGAGCTGGTTGAGACATAAGGCTGGACACTTCAGGCTGATAGCATTGGTGAGTTTCGGTGAGCAAATGCAGACCCTTTGAAGTCATACTGCATGGTACCCATTCCATGGGTCCCAACTCTCCAGGTTCAACGGATTCTTCCTCCAGCTAAAACATGCATGGGAAACCCAGTGTATCATCCACCATGTGATTGGGAAACGATTTAAAATGCATCTCAGTTTTCGTATCCTGGTCCTCGGGTTCACAATTCCAGATGCTTTACTAACACTCTCCCCGCTTGGAGAGTCAGTGCCTTTAACCTCCTGTTTGGCACAGCTTGCAATTTCTGTGCAAGATGAACAGGAATAGGGAGAACCAATGAGAGACTAGCTGTAAGTGTCTGCACGGGCAAATGTAACGCACATTGCCCACCAGGAAGAGGAATTAAACAAAGGCTCAGTGTGCCCTGCTGGAAACAGATTAGGGCCTGAAGCAATCTTGCGGGTTTGTGCCCAGCTCACAAGAAAGCGAGTTGAAGAAAGGAGCTCAGGGGCACTGTACTTCACAAACCTGCAGAGTTATAAATGACAGCTATCCTCCAAAAATATATTGAAGTAAGCCTGCGAAGGGGACTTGAAAGCGGGGCAGAATTTCAGGAAAACGCTTTCAGGGGGTAGACTGGAATTGCCCTGAAAGCATAGGAAAAGAGGCACAACGTCGACAATGATGCACTTGGCCAAAAAGGGCGTATGCGTTTTTTCCTGAATATATTCAGGAAAAAACGCATACGCCCTTTTTGGCCAACCAAGCAAGCCTGTAAAGGAAATCTGCACTACAATGAAATCTCACTGCCCCCAGTGCAAAAGGACCATCTGAAAAAAGTGTAAAATCCAGAAAGTTAGGACAGGATATGGAGTAGAGGGAGTCTTGTTATGCTGATTGGCAGGATGTAAATTGTGAACCGCCACCCTGGAGAAGTGTATGGTGTTTCCTGAAACACGTAAGAAATAAAGCAACACAGCCTATGGCAATTGCAATTATGGTCCTATTGCTTAGGTAAATTAAAATCAAAAACAGAAAGCCACCCCAAAGTTTGGGACGGCTGTGTTCCCAAGAAGCTCGTCTACAGTACCAGGTAAATATCCCAGAAAGCAAAAAATGGATAAAGAAGTTGTGGCACGTACGTGCAATGCAATATCACTCAGCAATGAAATCTGTGTCATCAGGCCCGTAGCGGCATAGTGAGTGGATGCAGGTACGGTGATTCTACGTGAACTACGTCACACAGAAAAATAAACATCATAAGATATCACTAATACACGGAATGTAAACTTGACTACACATGAACTGAATTACAAAACAGAACAGGGTCTCAAATTTAGAAAACCAACTAGTGCTTGCTTATGGGGAAAGGTGCCTTGGGTGCTGCATAAAACCAGAGACTGAAATTAGCACAGATAACTTTCCATAAGCCAAATATGTAATAGACAAGACCTACTCCTTGCTCAACGAAATGGACCCAACACCACATATTCAATGCCTAGGAATATACCTGACTAGGAAGAATCTTAAAACCCATGGATATATATGTCTCCGTAAGAGAATCAAGCGTGTGTACAGCGCCCGAAACGCAGCAGTGAAAATCCGATATATCCCATTATCAAAATAAATTTCAAAAACAAAACACAAAGAGAGTGAAATAGAGAGCAATTCTTAAATAATTCACTCAGGGCATGTGATGCAACTGGGTTTTAACACATCTACACCCAGAGCTGGTTGATACATAAGGCTGGACACTTCAGGCTGATAGCATTGTTGAGTTTCTGTGAGCAAATGCAGACCCTTTGAAGTCATACTGCATGGTACCCATTCCATGGGTCCCAACTCTCCAGGTTCAAGGGATTCTTCCTCCAGCTAAAACATGCATGGGAAACCCAGAGTATCGTCCACCGTGTGATTGGGAAACGTTTTAAAATGCATCTCCGTTTTCGTATCCTGGTCCTCGGGTTCACCATTCCAGATGCTTTACTAACACTCTCCCCGCTTGGAGAGTCAGTGCCTTTAACCTCCTCTTTGGCACAGCTTGCAATTTCTGTGCAAGATGAACAGGAATAGGGAGAACCAATGAAAGACTACCTGTAGGTGTCTGCACGGGCAAATGTAACACTCATTGCCCACCAGGAAGAGGAATTAAACATAGGCTCAGTGTGCCTTGCTGGAAACAGATAAGGGCCTGAAGCAATCCTGCGGTTTTGTGCCCAGCTCACAAGAAAGCGAGTTGAAGAAAGGAGCTCAGGGGCACTCTAATTCACAAACCTGCAGAGTTATAAATGACAGCTATCCTCCAAAAATATATTGAAGTAAGCCTGCGAAGGGGACTTGAAAGCGGGGCAGAATTTCAGGAAAACGATTGCAGGGGGTAGATTGGAATTGCCCTGAAAGCATAGGAAAAGAGGCACAACGTCGACAATGATGCACTTGGCCAAAAAGGGCGTATGCGTTTTTTCCTGAATATATTCAGGAAAAAACGCATACGCCCTTTTTGGCCAACCAAGCAAGCCTGTAAAGGAAATCTGCACTACAATGAAATCTCACTGCCCCCCGGGCAAAAGGGCCATCTGAAAAAAGGGTAAAATCCAGAAAGGTAGGACAGGATATGGAGAAGAGGGAGCCTTGTTATGCTGATTGGCAGGATGTAAATTGTGAACCGCCACCCTGGAAAAGTGTATGGTGTTTCCTGAAACACGTAAGAAATAAAGCAACACAGCCTATGGCAATTGCAATTATGGTCCTATTGCTTAGGGAAATTAAAATCAAAAACAGAAAGCCACCCCAAAATTTGGGACGGCTGTGTTCCCAAGAAGCTCGTCTACAGTACCAGGTAAATATCCCAGAAAGCAAAAAATGGATAAAGAAGTTGTGGCACGTACGTGCAATGCAATATCGCTCAGCAATGAAATCTGTGTCATCAGGCCCGTAGCGGCATAGTGAGTGGATTCAGGTACGGTGATTCTACGTGAACTACGTCACACAGAAAAAGAAACATCATAAGATATCACTATTACACGGAATGTAAACTTGACTACACATGAACTGAATTACAAAACAGAACAGGGTATCAAATTTAGAAAACCAACTAGTGCTTGCTTATGGGGAAAGGTTCCTTGGGGTGCTGCATAAAACCAGAGACTGAAATTAGCACAGATAACTTTCCATAAGCCAAATATGTAATAGACAAGACCTACTCCTTGCTCAACGAAATGGACCCAACACCACATATTCAACGCCTAGGAATATACCTGACTAGGAAGAATCTTAAAACCCATGGATATATATGTCTCCGTAAGAGAATCAAGCGTGTGTACAGCGGCCGAAACGCAGCAGTGAAAATCCGATAAATCCCATTATAAAAATAAATTTCGAAAACAAAACACAAAGACAGTGAAATAGAGAGCAATTCTTAAATAATTCACTCAGGGCATGTGATGCAACCGGGATTGACCACATCTACACCCAGAGCTGGTTGAGACATAAGGCTGGACACTTCAGGCTGATAGCATTGGTGAGTTTCGGTGAGCAAATGCAGACCCTTTGAAGTCATACTGCATGGTACCCATTCCATGGGTCCCAACTCTCCAGGTTCAAGGGATTCTTCCTCCAGCTAAAACATGCATGGGAAACCCAGATTATCGTCCACCGTGTGATTGGGAATCGATTTAAAATGCATCTCAGTTTTCGTATCCTGGTCCTCGGGTTCAACATTCCAGATGCTTTACTAACACTCTCCCTGCTTGGTGAGTCAGTGCCTTTTACCTCCTCTTTGGCACAGCTTGCAATTTCTGTGCAAGATGAACAGGAATAGGGAGAACCAATGAGAGACTAGCTGTAGGTGTCTGCACGGGCAAATGTAACGCTCATTGCCGACCAGGAAGAGGAATTAAATAAAGGCTCAGTGTGCCCTGCTGGAAACAGATTAGGGCCTGAAGCAATCCTGCGGTTTTGTGCCCAGCTCACAAGAAAGCGAGTTGAAGAAAGGAGCTCAGGGGCACTGTAATTCACAAACCTGCAGAGTTATAAATGACAGCTATCCTCCAAAAGTATATTGAAGTAAGCCTGCGAAGGGGACTTGAAAGCAGGGCAGAATTTCAGGAAATCGATTGCAGGGCGTAGACTGGAATTGCCCTGAAAGCATAGGAAAAGAGGCAGAACGTCGACAATGATGCACTTGGGCAAAAAGGGCGTATGCGTTTTTTCCTGAATATATTCAGGAAAAAACGCATACGCCCTTTTTGGCCAACCAAGCAAGCCTGTAAAGGAAATCTGCACTACAATGAAGTCTCACTGCCCCCCGGGCAAAAGGGCCATCTGAAAAAAGTGTAAAATCCAGAAAGGTAGGACAGGATATGGAGAACAGGGAGCCTTGTTATGCTGATTAGCAGGATGTAAATTGCCAGCAGCCACCCTGGAGAAGTGTATGGTGTTTCCTGAAACACGTAAGAAACAAAGCAACACAGCCTATGGCACTTCCACATATGGTCCTATAGCTTACGGAAATTAAAATCAAAAACAGACAGCCACCCCAATATTTGGGACGGCTGTGTTCACAAGAAGCTCGTCTACAGTATCAGGTAAATATCCCAGAAAGCAAAAAATGGATAAAGAAGTTGTGGCACGTACGTACAATGCAATATCACTCAGCAATGAAATCTGTGTCATCAGGCCCGTAGCGGCATAGTGAATGGATGCAGGTACGGTGATTCTACGTGAACTACGTCACACAGAAAAAGAAACATCATAAGATATCACTAATACACGGAATGTAAACTTGACTACACATGAACTGAATTACAAAACAGAACAGGGTCTCAAATTTAGAAAACCAACTAGTGCTTGCTTATGGGGAAAGGTGCCTTGGGGTGCTGCATAAAACCAGAGACTGAAATTAGCACAGATAACTTTCCATAAGCCAAATATGTAATAGACTAGACCTACTCCTTGCTCAACGAAATGGACACAACACCACATATTCAACGCCTAGGAATATACCTGACTAGGAAGAATCTTAAAACCCATGGATATATATGTCTCCATAAGAGAATCAAGCGTGTGTACTGCGGCCGAAACGCAGCACTGAAAATCCGATAAATCCAATTATCAAAATAAATTTCGAAAACAAAACACAAAGAGAGTGAAATAGAGAGCAATTCTTAAATAATTCACTCAGGGCATGTGATGCAACCGGGATTGACCACATCTACACCCAGAGCTGGTTGAGACATAAGGCTGGACACTTCAGGCTGATAGCATTGGTGAGTTTCGGTGAGCAAATGCAGACCCTTTGAAGTCATACTGCATGGTACCCATTCCATGGGTCCCAACTCTCCAGGTTCAAGGGATTCTTCCTCCAGCTAAAACATGCATGGGAAACCCAGAGTATCATCCACCGTGTGATTGGGAAACGATTTAAAATGCATCTCAGTTTTCGTATCCTGGTCCTCGGGTTCACCATTCCATATGTTTTACTAGCACTCTCCCCGCTTGGAGAGTCAGTGCCTTTAACCTCCTGTTTGACACAGCTTGCAATTTCTGTACAAGATGAACAGGAATAGGGAGAACCAATGAGAGACTAGCAGGAGGTGTCTGCACGGGCAAATGTAATGCTCATTGCCCACCAGGAAGAGGAATTAAACAAAGGCTCAGTGTGCCCTGCTGGAAACAGATTAGGGCCTGAAGCAATCCTGCGGTTTTGTGCCCAGCTCACAAGAAAGCGAGTTGAAGAAAGGAGCTCAGGGGCACTGTAATTCACAAACCTGCAGAGTTATAAGTAACAGCTATCCTCCAAAAATATATTGAAGTAAGCCTGCGAAGGGGACTGGAAAGTGGGGCAGAATTTCAGGAAAACGATTGCAGGGGGTAGACAGGAATTGCCTTGAAAGCATAGGAAAAGAGGCAAAATGTCGACAATGATGCACTTGGCCAAAAAGTGCGTATGCGTTTTTTCCTGAATATATACAGGAAAAAATGCATACGCACTTTTTGGCCAACCAAGCAAGCCTGTTAAGAAATCTGCACTACAATGAAGTCTCACTGCTCCCCGGGCAAAAGGGCCATCTGAAAAAAGTGTAAAATCCAGAAAGGTAGGACAGGATATGGAGAACAGGGAGCCTTGTTATGCCGATTGGCAGGATGTAAATTGCCAACAGCCACCCTGGAGAAGTGTATGGTGTTTCCTGAAACACGTAAGAAATAAAGCAACACAGCCTATGGCACTTGCACTTATGGTCCTATAGCTTAGGGAAATTAAAATCAAAAACAGACAGCCACCCCAATGTTTGGGACGGCTGTGTTCACAGGAAGCTCGTCTACAGTACCAGGTAAATATCCCAGAAAGCAAAAAATGGATAAAGAAGTTGTGGCACGTACGTGCAATGCAGTATCACTCAGCTATTAAATCTGTGTCATCAGGCCCGTAGCGGTTAGTGAGTGGATGCATGTACGGTGATTCTACGTGAACTACGTCACACAGAAATAGAAACATCATAAGATATCACTGATACACGGAATGTAAACTTGACTACACATGAACTGAATTACAAAACAGAACAGGGTCTCAAATTTAGAAAACCAACTAGAGCTTGCTTATGGGGAAAGGTGCGTTGGGGTCCTGCATAAAACCAGAGACTGAAATTAGCACAGATAACTTTCCATAAGCCAAATATATAATAGACAAGACCTACCACTTGCTCAAAGAAATAGACCCAACACCAAATGTTCAACGCCTAGGAATATACATGACTAAGAAGAATCTTAAAACCCATGGATATATATGTTTCCGTAAGAGAATCAAGCGTGTGTACAGCGGTCGAAACGCAGCAGTGAAAATCCGATAAATCCCATTATCAAAATAAATTTCGAAAACAAAACACAAAGACAGTGAAATAGAGAGCAATTCTTAAATAATTCACTCAGGGCATGTGATGCAACCGGGATTGACCACATCTACACCCAGAGCTGGTTGAGACATAAAATTAGACACTTCAGGCTGATAGCATTGGTGAGGTTCCGTGAGTAAATGCAGACCCTTTGAAGTCATACTGCATGGTACCCATTCCTTGGGTCCCAACACTCCAGGTTCTGGGGATTCTTCCTCCAGCTAAAACATGCATGGGAAACCCAGAGTATCTTCCACCGTGTGATTGGGAAACGATTTAAAATGCATCTCAGTTTTCGTATCCTGGTCCTCCGGTTCACCATTCCAGATGCTTTACTAACACTCTCCCCGCTTGGAGAGTCAGTGCCTTTAACCTCCTGTTTGGCACAGCTTGCAATTTCTGTACAAGATGAACAGGAATAGGGAGAACCAATGAGAGACTAGCTGTACGTGTCTGCACGGGCAAATGTAACGCTCATTTCCCACCAGGAAGAGGAATTAACCAAAGGCTCAGCAGCCCTGCTGGAAACAGATTAGTGCCTGAAACAATCCTGCGGTTTTGTGCCCAGCTTACAAGAAAGCGAGTTGAAGAAAGGAGCTCAGGGGCACTGTAATTCACAAACCTGCAGAGTTATAAATGACAGCTATCTTCCAAAAGTATATTGAAGTAAGCCTGCGAAGGGGACTTGAAAGCGGGGCAGAATTTCAGGAAAACGATTGCAGGCGGTAGACTGGTATTGCCCTGAAAGCATAGGAAAAGAGGCACAACGTCGACAATGATGCACTTGGCCAAAAAGGGCGTATGCGTTTTTTCCTGAATATATACAGGAAAAAATGCATACGCACTTTTTGGCCAACCAAGCAAGCCTGTTAAGAAATCTGCACTACAATGAAGTCTCACTGCTCCCCGGGCAAAAGGGCCATCTGAAAAAAGTGTAAAATCCAGAAAGGTAGGACAGGATATGGAGAACAGTGAGCCTTGTTATGCCGATTGGCAGTATGTAAATTGCCAACAGCCACCCTGGAGAAGTGTATGGTGTTTCCTGAAACACGTAAGAAATAAAGCAACACAGCCTATGGCACTTGCACTTATGGTCCTATAGCTTAGGGAAATTAAAATCGAAAACAGACAGCCACCCCAATGTTTGGGACGGCTGTGTTCACAGGAAGCTCGTCTACAGTACCAGGTAAATATCCCAGAAAGCAAAAAATGGATAAAGAAGTTGTGGCACGTACGTGCAATGCAGTATCACTCAGCTATTAAATCTGTGTCATCAGGCCCGTAGCGGTTAGTGAGTGGATGCATGTACGGTGATTCTACGTGAACTACGTCACACAGAAATAGAAACATCATAAGATATCACTGATACACGGAATGTAAACTTGACTACACATGAACTGAATTACAAAACAGAACAGGGTCTCAAATTTAGAAAACCAACTAGAGCTTGCTTATGGGGAAAGGTGCGTTGGGGTCCTGCATAAAACCAGAGACTGAAATTAGCACAGATAACTTTCCATAAGCCAAATATATAATAGACAAGACCTACCACTTGCTCAAAGAAATAGACCCAACACCAAATGTTCAACGCCTAGGAATATACATGACTAAGAAGAATCTTAAAACCCATGGATATATATGTTTCCGTAAGAGAATCAAGCGTGTGTACAGCGGTCGAAACGCAGCAGTGAAAATCCGATAAATCCCATTATCAAAATAAATTTCGAAAACAAAACACAAAGACAGTGAAATAGAGAGCAATTCTTAAATAATTCACTCAGGGCATGTGATGCAACCGGGATTGACCACATCTACACCCAGAGCTGGTTGAGACATAAAACTAGACACTTCAGGCTGATAGCATTGGTGAGGTTCGGTGAGTAAATGCAGACCCTTTGAAGTCATACTGCATGGTACCCATTCCTTGGGTCCCAACACTCCAGGTTCTGGGGATTCTTCCTCCAGCTAAAACATGCATGGGAAACCCAGAGTATCTTCCACCGTGTGATTGGGAAACGATTTAAAATGCATCTCAGTTTTCGTATCCTGGTCCTCCGGTTCACCATTCCAGATGCTTTACTAACACTCTCCCCGCTTGGAGAGTCAGTGCCTTTAACCTCCTGTTTGGCACAGCTTGCAATTTCTGTACAAGATGAACAGGAATAGGGAGAACCAATGAGAGACTAGCTGTACGTGTCTGCACGGGCAAATGTAACGCTCATTTCCCACCAGGAAGAGGAATTAACCAAAGGCTCAGCAGCCCTGCTGGAAACAGATTAGTGCCTGAAACAATCCTGCGGTTTTGTGCCCAGCTTACAAGAAAGCGAGTTGAAGAAAGGAGCTCAGGGGCACTGTAATTCACAAACCTGCAGAGTGATAAATGACAGCTATCTTCCAAAAGTATATTGAAGTAAGCCTGCGAAGGGGACTTGAAAGCGGGGCAGAATTTCAGGAAAACGATTGCAGGCGGTAGACTGGAATTGCCCTGAAAGCATAGGAAAAGAGGCACAACGTCGACAATGATGCACTTGGCCAAAAAGTGCGTATGCATTTTTTCCTGAATATATTCAGGAAAAAACGCATACGCCCTTTTTGGCCAACCAAGCAAGCCTGTAAAGGAAATCTGCACTACAATGAAATCTCACTGCCCCCCCGGGCATAAGGGCCATCTGAAAAAAGTGTAAAATCCAGAAAGGTAGGACAGGATATGGAGAACAGGGAGCCTTGTTATGCTGATTGGCAGGATGTAAACTGCCAGCAGCCACCCTGGAGAAGTGTATGGTGTTTCCTGAAACACGTAAGAAACAAAGCAAAACAGCCTATGGCACTTCCACTTATTGTCCTATAGCTTACGGAAATTAAAATCAAAAACAGACAGTCACCCCAATATTTGGGACGGCTGTGTTCACAAGAAGCTCGTCTACAGTATCAGGTAAATATCCCAGAAAGCAAAAAATGGATAAAGAAGTTGTGGCACGTACGTACAATGCAATATCACTCAGCAATGAAATCCGTGTCATCAGGCCCGTAGCGGCATAGTGAGTGGATGCAGGTACGGTGATTCTACGTGAACTACGTCACACAGAAAAAGAAACATCATAAGATATCACTAATACACGGAATGTAAACTTGACTACACATGAAATGAATTACAAAAAAGAACAGGGTCTCAAATTTAGAAAACCAACTAGTGCTTGCTTATGGGGAAAGGTGCCTTGGGGTGCTGCATAAAACCAGAGACTGAAATTAGCACAGATAACTTTCCATAAGCCAAATATGTAATAGACAAGCCCTACTCCTTGCTCAACGAAATGGATCCAACACCACATATTCAACACCTAGGAATATACCTGACTAGGAAGAATCTTAAAACCCATGGATATATATGTCTCCGTAAGAGAATCAAGCGTGTGTACAGCGGCCGAAACGCAGCAGTGAAAATCCGATAAATCCCATTATCAAAATAAATTTCGAAAACAAAACACAAAGACAGTGAAATAGAGAGCAATTCTTAAATAATTCACTCAGGGCATGTGATGCAACCGGGATTGACCACATCTACACCCAGAGCTGGTTGAGACATAAGGCAGGACACTTCAGGCTGATAGCATTGGTGAGTTTCGGTGAGCAAACGCAGACCCTTTGAAGTCATACTGCATGGTACCCATTCCATGGGTCCCAACTCTCCAGGTTCAAGGGATTCTTCCTCCAGCTAAAACATGCATGGGAAACCCAGAGTATCGTCCACCGTGTGATTGGGAAACGATTTAAAATGCATCTCAGTTTTTGTATCCTGGTCCTCGGGTTCACCATTCCAGATGCTTTACTATCACTCTCCCCGCTTGGAGAGTCAGTGCCTTTAACCTCCTGTTTCGCACAGCTTGCAATTTCTGTGCAAGATGAACAGGAATAGGGAGAACCAATGAGAGACTAGCTGTAGGTGTCTTCACGGGCAAATGTAACGCTCATTGCCCACCAGGAAGAGGAATTAAACAAAGGCTTAGTGTGCCCTGCTGGAAACAGATTAGGGCCTGAAGCAATCCTGCGGTTTTGTGCCCAGCTCACAAGAAAGCGAGTTGAAGAAAGGAGTTCTGGGGCACTGTAGTTCACAATCCTGCAGAGTTATAAATGACAGCTATCCTCCAAAAATATATTGAAGTAAGCCTGCGAAGGGGACTTGAAAGCGGGGCAGAATTTCAGGAAAACGATTGCAGGGGGTAGACTGGAATTGCCCTGAAAGCATAGGAAAAGAGGCAGAACGTCGACAATGATGCACTTGGCCAAAAAGGGCGTATGCGTTTTTTCCTGAATATATTCAGGAAAAAACGCATACGCCCTTTTTAGCCAACCAAGCAAGCCTGTAAAGGAAATCTGCACTACAATGTAGTCTCACTGCCCCCCGGGCAAAAGGGCCATCTGAAAAAAGTGTAAAATCCAGAAAGGTAGGACAGGATATGGAGAACAGGGAGCCTTGTTATGCTGATTGGCAGGATGTAAATTGCCAGCAGCCACCCTGGAGAAGTGTATGGTGTTTCCTGAAACATGTAAGAAACAAAGCAACACAGCCTATGGCACTTCCACTTATGGTCCTATAGCTTACGGAAATTAAAATCAAAAACAGACAGCCACCCCAATATTTGGGCCGGCTGTGTTCACAAGAAGCTCGTCTACAGTATCAGGTAAATATCCCAGAAAGCAAAAAATGGATAAAGAAGTTGTGGCACGTACGTACAATGCAATATCACTCAGCAGTGAAATCTGTGTCATCAGGCCCGTAGCGGCATAGTGAGTGGATGCAGGTACGGTGATTCTACGTGAACTACGTCACACAGAAAAAGAAACATCATAAGATATCACTAATACACGGAATGTAAACTTGACTACACATGAACTGAATTACAAAACAGAACAGGGTCTCAAATTTAGAAAACCGACTAGTGCTTGCTTATGGAGAAAGGTGCCTTGGGGTGCTGCATAAAACTAGAGACTGAAATTAGCACAGATAACTTTCCATAAGCCAAATATGTAATAGATAAGACCTACTCCTTGCTCAACGAAATGGACCCAACACCACATATTCAACGCCTAGGAATATACCTGACTAGGAAGAATCTTAAAACCCATGGAATTATATGTCTCCGTAAGAGAATCAAGCGTGTGTACAGCGGCCGAAACGCAGCAGTGAAAATCCGATAAATCCCATTATCAAAATAAATTTCGAAAACAAAACAAAAAGACAGTGAAATAGAGAGCAATTCTTAAATAATTCACTCAGGGCATGTGATGCACCCGGGATTGACCACATCTACACCCAGAGCTGGTTGAGACATAAGGCTGGACACTTCAGGCTGATAGCACTGGTGAGTTTCGGTGAGCAAATGCAGACCCTTTGAAGTCATACTGCATGGTACCCATTCCATGGGTCCCAACTCTCCAGGTTCAAGGCATTCTTCCTCCAGCTAAAACATGCATGGGAAACCCAGAGTATCGTCCACCGTGTGATTGGGAAACGATTTAAAATGCATCTCAGTTTTCGTTTCCTGGTCCTCGGGTTCACCACTCCAGATGCTTTACTAACACTCTCCCCGCTTGGAGAGTCAGTGCCTTTAACCTCCTGTTTCGCACAGCTTGCCATTTCTGTGCAAGATGAACAGGAATAGGGAGAACCAATGAGAGACTAGCTGTAGGTGTCTGCACGGGCAAATGTAACGCTCATTGCCCACCAGGAAGAGGAATTAAACAAAGGCTCAGTGTGCCCTGCTGGAAACAGTTTAGGGCCTGAAGCAATCCTGCGGTTTTGTGCCCAGCTCACAAGAAAGCGAGTTGAAGAAAGGAGCTCATGGGCACTGTACTTCACAAACCTGCAGAGTTATAAATGACAGCTATCCTCCAAAAATATATTGAAGTAAGCCTGCGAAGGGGACTTGAAAGCGGGGCAGAATTTCAGGAAAACGATTGCAGGGGGTAGACTGGAATTGCCCTGAAAGCATAGGAAAAGAGGCACAACGTCGACAATGATGCACTTGGCCAAAAAAGGCGTATGCCTTTTTTCCTGAATATATTCAGGAAAAAAGGCATACGCCCTTTTTGGCCAACCAAGCAAGCCTGTAAAGGAAATCTGCACTACAATGAAATCTCACTGCCCCCCCCGGGCAAAAGGGCCATCTGAAAAAAGTGTAAAATCCAGAAAGGTAGGACAGGATATGGAGAACAGGGAGCCTTGTTATGCTGATTGGCAGGATGTAAATTGCCAGCAGCCACCCTGGAGAAGTGTATGGTGTTTCCTGAAACAAGTAAGAAACAAAGCAACACAGCCTATGGCACTTCCACTTATGGTCCTATAGCTTACGGAAATTAAAATCAAAAACAGACAGCCACCCCAATATTTGGGACGGCTGTGTTCCCAAGAAGCTCGTCTACAGTATCAGGTAAATATCCCAGAAAGCAAAAAATGGATAAAGAAGTTGTGGCACGTACGTACAATGCAATATCACTCAGCAATGAAATCTGTGTCATCAGGCCCATAGTGGCATTGTGAGTGGATGCAGGTACGGTGATTCTACGTGAACTACGTCACACAGAAAGAGAAACATCATAAGATATCACTAATACACGGAATGTAAACTTGACTACACATGAACTGAATTACAAAACAGAACAGGGTCTCAAATTTAGAAAACCAACTAGTGCTTGCTTATGGGGAAAGGTGCGTTGGGGTGCTGCATAAAACCAGAGACTGAAATTAGCACAGATAACATTCCATAAGCCAAATATGTAATAGACAAGACCTACTCCTTGCTCAACGAAATGGACCCAACACCACATATTCAACGCCTAGGAATATACCTGACTAGGAAGAATCTTAAAACCCATGGATATATATGTCTCCGTAAGAGAATCAAGCGTGTGTACAGCGGCGGAAATGCAGCAGTGAAAATCCGATAAATCCCATTATCAAAATAAATTTCGAAAACAAAACACAAAGACAGTGAAATAGAGAGCAATTCTTAAATAATTCACTCAGGGCATGTGATGCAACCGGGATTGACCACATCTACACCCAGAGCTGGTTGAGACATAAGGCTGGACACTTCTGGCTGATAGCACTGGTGAGTTTCGGTGAGCAAATGCAGACCCTTTGAAGTAATACTGCATGGTACCCATTCCATGGGTCCCAACTCTCCAGGTTCAAGGCATTCTTCCTCCAGTTAAAACATGCATGGGAAACCCAGAGTATCGTCCACCGTGAGATTGGGAAATGATTTAAAATGCATCTCAGTTTTCATATCCTGGTCCTCGGGTTCACCATTCCAGATGCTTTACTAACACTCTCCCCGCTTGGAGAGTCAGTGCCTTTAACCTCCTGTTTGGCACAGCTTGCCATTTCTGTGCAAGATGAACAGGAATAGGGAGAACCAATGAGAGACTAGCTGTAGGTGTCTGCATGGGCAAATGTAACGCTCATTGCCCACCAGGAAGAGGAATTAAACAAAGGCTCAGTGTGCCCTGCTGGAAACAGATTAGGGCCTGAAGGAATCCTGCGGTTTTGTGCCCAGCTCACAAGAAAGCGAGTTGAAGAAAGGAGCTCAGGGGCACTGTACTTCACAAACCTGCAGAGTTATAAATGACAGCTATCCTCCAAAAATATATTGAAGTAAGCCTGCGAAGGGGACTTGAAAGCGGGGCTGAATTTCAGGAAAACGATTGCAGGGGGTAGACTGGAATTGCCCTGAAAGCATAGGAAAAGAGGCACAACGTCGACAATGATGCACTTGGCCAAAAAGGGCGTATGCGTTTTTTCCTGAATATATTCAGGAAAAAACGCATACGCCCTTTTTGGCCAAACAAGCAAGCCTGTAATGGAAATCTGCACTACAATGAAATCTCACTGCCCCCCCGGGCAAAAGGGCCATCTGAAAAAAGTGTAAAATCCAGAAAGGTAGGACAGGATATGGAGAACAGGGAGCCTTGTTATGCAGATTGGCAGGATGTAAATTGCCAGCAGCCACCCTGGAGAAGTGTATGGTGTTTCCCGAAACACGTAAGAAACAAAGCAACACAGCCTATGGCACTTCCACTTATGGTCCTATAGCTTACGGAAATTAAAATCAAAAACAGACAGTCACCCCAATATTTGGGACGGCTGTGTTCACACGAAGCTCGTGTACAGTATCAGGTAAATATCCCAGAAAGCAAAAAATGGATAAAGAAGTTGTGGCACGTACGTACAATGCAATATCACTCAGCAATGAAATCTGTGTCATCAGGCCCGTAGCGGCATAGTGAGTGGATGCAGGTACGGTGATTCTACGTGAACTACGTCACACAGAAAAAGAAACATCATAAGATATCACTAATACACGGAATGTAAACTTGACTACACATGAACTGAATTACAAAAAAAACAGGGTCTCAAATTTAGAAAACCAACTAGTGCTTGCTTATGGGGAAAGGTGCCTTGGGGTGCTGCATAAAACCAGAGACTGAAATTAGCACAGATAACATTCCATAAGCCAAATATGTAATAGACAAGACCTACTCCTTGCTCAACGAAATGGACCCAACACCACATATTCAACGCCTAGGAATATACCTGAATAGGAAGAATCTTAAAACCCATGGATATATATGTCTCCGTAAGAGAATCAAGCGTGTGTACAGCGGCGGAAATGCAGCAGTGAAAATCCGATAAATCCCATTATCAAAATAAATTTCGAAAACAAAACACAAAGACAGTGAAATAGAGAGCAATTCTTAAATAATTCACTCAGGGCATGTGATGCAACCGGGATTGACCACATCTACACCCAGAGCTGGTTGAGACATAAGGCTGGACACTTCTGGCTGATAGCACTGGTGAGTTTCGGTGAGCAAATGCAGACCCTTTGAAGTAATACTGCATGGTACCCATTCCATGGGTCCCAACTCTCCAGGTTCAAGGCATTCTTCCTCCAGTTAAAACATGCATGGGAAACCCAGAGTATCGTCCACCGTGAGATTGGGAAATGATTTAAAATGCATCTCAGTTTTCATATCCTGGTCCTCGGGTTCACCATTACAGATGCTTTACTAACACTCTCCCCGCTTGGAGAGTCAGTGCCTTTAACCTCCTGTTTGGCACAGCTTGCCATTTCTGTGCAAGATGAACAGGAATAGGGAGAACCAATGAGAGACTAGCTGTAGGTGTCTGCATGGGCAAATGTAACGCTCATTGCCCACCAGGAAGAGGAATTAAACAAAGGCTCAGTGTGCCCTGCTGGAAACAGATTAGGGCCTGAAGCAATCCTGCGGTTTTGTGCCCAGCTCACAAGAAAGCGAGTTGAAGAAAGGAGCTCAGGGGCACTGTACTTCACAAACCTGCAGAGTTATAAATGACAGCTATCATCCAAAAATATATTGAAGTAAGCCTGCGAAGGGGACTTGAAAGCGGGGCTGAATTTCAGGAAAACGATTGCAGGGGGTAGACTGGAATTGCCCTGAAAGCATAGGAAAAGAGGCACAACGTCGACAATGATGCACTTGGCCAAAAAGGGCGTATGCGTTTTTTCCTGAATATATTCAGGAAAAAACGCATACGCCCTTTTTGGCCAAACAAGCAAGCCTGTAATGGAAATCTGCACTACAATGAAATCTCACTGCCCCCCCGGGCAAAAGGGCCATCTGAAAAAAGTGTAAAATCCAGAAAGGTAGGACAGGATATGGAGAACAGGGAGCCTTGTTATGCTGATTGGCAGGATGTAAATTGCCAGCAGCCACCCTGGAGAAGTGTATGGTGTTTCCTGAAACACGTAAGAAACAAAGCAACACAGCCTATGGCACTTCCACTTATGGTCCTATAGCTTACGGAAATTAAAATCAAAAACAGACAGTCACCCCAAAATTTGGGACGGCTGTGTTCCCAAGAAGCTCGTCTACAGTACCAGGTAAATATCCCAGAAAGCAAAAAATGGATAAAGAAGTTGTGGCACGTACGTGCAATGCAATATCGCTCAGCAATGAAATCTGTGTCATCAGGCCCGTAGCGGCATAGTGAGTGGATTCAGGTACGGTGATTCTACGTGAACTACGTCACACAGAAAAAGAAACATCATAAGATATCACTATTACACGGAATGTAAACTTGACTACACATGAACTGAATTACAAAACAGAACAGGGTATCAAATTTAGAAAACCAACTAGTGCTTGCTTATGGGGAAAGGTTCCTTGGGGTGCTGCATAAAACCAGAGACTGAAATTAGCACAGATAACTTTCCATAAGCCAAATATGTAATAGACAAGACCTACTCCTTGCTCAACGAAATGGACCCAACACCACATATTCAACGCCTAGGAATATACCTGACTAGGAAGAATCTTAAAACCCATGGATATATATGTCTCCGTAAGAGAATCAAGCGTGTGTACAGCGGCCGAAACGCAGCAGTGAAAATCCGATAAATCCCATTATAAAAATAAATTTCGAAAACAAAACACAAAGACAGTGAAATAGAGAGCAATTCTTAAATAATTCACTCAGGGCATGTGATGCAACCGGGATTGACCACATCTACACCCAGAGCTGGTTGAGACATAAGGCTGGACACTTCAGGCTGATAGCATTGGTGAGTTTCGGTGAGCAAATGCAGACCCTTTGAAGTCATACTGCATGGTACCCATTCCATGGGTCCCAACTCTCCAGGTTCAAGGGATTCTTCCTCCAGCTAAAACATGCATGGGAAACCCAGATTATCGTCCACCGTGTGATTGGGAATCGATTTAAAATGCATCTCAGTTTTCGTATCCTGGTCCTCGGGTTCAACATTCCAGATGCTTTACTAACACTCTCCCTGCTTGGTGAGTCAGTGCCTTTTACCTCCTCTTTGGCACAGCTTGCAATTTCTGTGCAAGATGAACAGGAATAGGGAGAACCAATGAGAGACTAGCTGTAGGTGTCTGCACGGGCAAATGTAACGCTCATTGCCGACCAGGAAGAGGAATTAAATAAAGGCTCAGTGTGCCCTGCTGGAAACAGATTAGGGCCTGAAGCAATCCTGCGGTTTTGTGCCCAGCTCACAAGAAAGCGAGTTGAAGAAAGGAGCTCAGGGGCACTGTAATTCACAAACCTGCAGAGTTATAAGTAACAGCTATCCTCCAAAAATATATTGAAGTAAGCCTGCGAAGGGGACTGGAAAGTGGGGCAGAATTTCAGGAAAACGATTGCAGGGGGTAGACAGGAATTGCCTTGAAAGCATAGGAAAAGAGGCAAAATGTCGACAATGATGCACTTGGCCAAAAAGTGCGTATGCGTTTTTTCCTGAATATATACAGGAAAAAATGCATACGCACTTTTTGGCCAACCAAGCAAGCCTGTTAAGAAATCTGCACTACAATGAAGTCTCACTGCTCCCCGGGCAAAAGGGCCATCTGAAAAAAGTGTAAAATCCAGAAAGGTAGGACAGGATATGGAGAACAGGGAGCCTTGTTATGCCGATTGGCAGGATGTAAATTGCCAACAGCCACCCTGGAGAAGTGTATGGTGTTTCCTGAAACACGTAAGAAATAAAGCAACACAGCCTATGGCACTTGCACTTATGGTCCTATAGCTTAGGGAAATTAAAATCAAAAACAGACAGCCACCCCAATGTTTGGGACGGCTGTGTTCACAGGAAGCTCGTCTACAGTACCAGGTAAATATCCCAGAAAGCAAAAAATGGATAAAGAAGTTGTGGCACGTACGTGCAATGCAGTATCACTCAGCTATTAAATCTGTGTCATCAGGCCCGTAGCGGTTAGTGAGTGGATGCATGTACGGTGATTCTACGTGAACTACGTCACACAGAAATAGAAACATCATAAGATATCACTGATACACGGAATGTAAACTTGACTACACATGAACTGAATTACAAAACAGAACAGGGTCTCAAATTTAGAAAACCAACTAGAGCTTGCTTATGGGGAAAGGTGCGTTGGGGTCCTGCATAAAACCAGAGACTGAAATTAGCACAGATAACTTTCCATAAGCCAAATATATAATAGACAAGACCTACCACTTGCTCAAAGAAATAGACCCAACACCAAATGTTCAACGCCTAGGAATATACATGACTAAGAAGAATCTTAAAACCCATGGATATATATGTTTCCGTAAGAGAATCAAGCGTGTGTACAGCGGTCGAAACGCAGCAGTGAAAATCCGATAAATCCCATTATCAAAATAAATTTCGAAAACAAAACACAAAGACAGTGAAATAGAGAGCAATTCTTAAATAATTCACTCAGGGCATGTGATGCAACCGGGATTGACCACATCTACACCCAGAGCTGGTTGAGACATAAAATTAGACACTTCAGGCTGATAGCATTGGTGAGGTTCCGTGAGTAAATGCAGACCCTTTGAAGTCATACTGCATGGTACCCATTCCTTGGGTCCCAACACTCCAGGTTCTGGGGATTCTTCCTCCAGCTAAAACATGCATGGGAAACCCAGAGTATCTTCCACCGTGTGATTGGGAAACGATTTAAAATGCATCTCAGTTTTCGTATCCTGGTCCTCCGGTTCACCATTCCAGATGCTTTACTAACACTCTCCCCGCTTGGAGAGTCAGTGCCTTTAACCTCCTGTTTGGCACAGCTTGCAATTTCTGTACAAGATGAACAGGAATAGGGAGAACCAATGAGAGACTAGCTGTACGTGTCTGCACGGGCAAATGTAACGCTCATTTCCCACCAGGAAGAGGAATTAACCAAAGGCTCAGCAGCCCTGCTGGAAACAGATTAGTGCCTGAAACAATCCTGCGGTTTTGTGCCCAGCTTACAAGAAAGCGAGTTGAAGAAAGGAGCTCAGGGGCACTGTAATTCACAAACCTGCAGAGTTATAAATGACAGCTATCTTCCAAAAGTATATTGAAGTAAGCCTGCGAAGGGGACTTGAAAGCGGGGCAGAATTTCAGGAAAACGATTGCAGGCGGTAGACTGGTATTGCCCTGAAAGCATAGGAAAAGAGGCACAACGTCGACAATGATGCACTTGGCCAAAAAGGGCGTATGCGTTTTTTCCTGAATATATACAGGAAAAAATGCATACGCACTTTTTGGCCAACCAAGCAAGCCTGTTAAGAAATCTGCACTACAATGAAGTCTCACTGCTCCCCGGGCAAAAGGGCCATCTGAAAAAAGTGTAAAATCCAGAAAGGTAGGACAGGATATGGAGAACAGTGAGCCTTGTTATGCCGATTGGCAGTATGTAAATTGCCAACAGCCACCCTGGAGAAGTGTATGGTGTTTCCTGAAACACGTAAGAAATAAAGCAACACAGCCTATGGCACTTGCACTTATGGTCCTATAGCTTAGGGAAATTAAAATCAAAAACAGACAGCCACCCCAATGTTTGGGACGGCTGTGTTCACAGGAAGCTCGTCTACAGTACCAGGTAAATATCCCAGAAAGCAAAAAATGGATAAAGAAGTTGTGGCACGTACGTGCAATGCAGTATCACTCAGCTATTAAATCTGTGTCATCAGGCCCGTAGCGGTTAGTGAGTGGATGCATGTACGGTGATTCTACGTGAACTACGTCACACAGAAATAGAAACATCATAAGATATCACTGATACACGGAATGTAAACTTGACTACACATGAACTGAATTACAAAACAGAACAGGGTCTCAAATTTAGAAAACCAACTAGAGCTTGCTTATGGGGAAAGGTGCGTTGGGGTCCTGCATAAAACCAGAGACTGAAATTAGCACAGATAACTTTCCATAAGCCAAATATATAATAGACAAGACCTACCACTTGCTCAAAGAAATAGACCCAACACCAAATGTTCAACGCCTAGGAATATACATGACTAAGAAGAATCTTAAAACCCATGGATATATATGTTTCCGTAAGAGAATCAAGCGTGTGTACAGCGGTCGAAACGCAGCAGTGAAAATCCGATAAATCCCATTATCAAAATAAATTTAGAAAACAAAACACAAAGACAGTGAAATAGAGAGCAATTCTTAAATAATTCACTCAGGGCATGTGATGCAACCGGGATTGACCACATCTACACCCAGAGCTGGTTGAGACATAAAACTAGACACTTCAGGCTGATAGCATTGGTGAGGTTCGGTGAGTAAATGCAGACCCTTTGAAGTCATACTGCATGGTACCCATTCCTTGGGTCCCAACACTCCAGGTTCTGGGGATTCTTCCTCCAGCTAAAACATGCATGGGAAACCCAGAGTATCTTCCACCGTGTGATTGGGAAACGATTTAAAATGCATCTCAGTTTTCGTATCCTGGTCCTCCGGTTCACCATTCCAGATGCTTTACTAACACTCTCCCCGCTTGGAGAGTCAGTGCCTTTAACCTCCTGTTTGGCACAGCTTGCAATTTCTGTACAAGATGAACAGGAATAGGGAGAACCAATGAGAGACTAGCTGTACGTGTCTGCACGGGCAAATGTAACGCTCATTTCCCACCAGGAAGAGGAATTAACCAAAGGCTCAGCAGCCCTGCTGGAAACAGATTAGTGCCTGAAACAATCCTGCGGTTTTGTGCCCAGCTTACAAGAAAGCGAGTTGAAGAAAGGAGCTCAGGGGCACTGTAATTCACAAACCTGCAGAGTTATAAATGACAGCTATCTTCCAAAAGTATATTGAAGTAAGCCTGCGAAGGGGACTTGAAAGCGGGGCAGAATTTCAGGAAAACGATTGCAGGCGGTAGACTGGAATTGCCCTGAAAGCATAGGAAAAGAGGCACAACGTCGACAATGATGCACTTGGCCAAAAAGTGCGTATGCATTTTTTCCTGAATATATTCAGGAAAAAACGCATACGCCCTTTTTGGCCAACCAAGCAAGCCTGTAAAGGAAATCTGCACTACAATGAAATCTCACTGCCCCCCCGGGCAAAAGGGCCATCTGAAAAAAGTGTAAAATCCAGAAAGGTAGGACAGGATATGGAGAACAGGGAGCCTTGTTATGCTGATTGGCAGGATGTAAACTGCCAGCAGCCACCCTGGAGAAGTGTATGGTGTTTCCTGAAACACGTAAGAAACAAAGCAAAACAGCCTATGGCACTTCCACTTATTGTCCTATAGCTTACGGAAATTAAAATCAAAAACAGACAGTCACCCCAATATTTGGGACGGCTGTGTTCACAAGAAGCTCGTCTACAGTATCAGGTAAATATCCCAGAAAGCAAAAAATGGATAAAGAAGTTGTGGCACGTACGTACAATGCAATATCACTCAGCAATGAAATCCGTGTCATCAGGCCCGTAGCGGCATAGTGAGTGGATGCAGGTACGGTGATTCTACGTGAACTACGTCACACAGAAAAAGAAACATCATAAGATATCACTAATACACGGAATGTAAACTTGACTACACATGAAATGAATTACAAAAAAGAACAGGGTCTCAAATTTAGAAAACCAACTAGTGCTTGCTTATGGGGAAAGGTGCCTTGGGGTGCTGCATAAAACCAGAGACTGAAATTAGCACAGATAACTTTCCATAAGCCAAATATGTAATAGACAAGCCCTACTCCTTGCTCAACGAAATAGATCCAACACCACATATTCAACACCTAGGAATATACCTGACTAGGAAGAATCTTAAAACCCATGGATATATATGTCTCCGTAAGAGAATCAAGCGTGTGTACAGCGGCCGAAACGCAGCAGTGAAAATCCGATAAATCCCATTATCAAAATAAATTTCGAAAACAAAACACAAAGACAGTGAAATAGAGAGCAATTCTTAAATAATTCACTCAGGGCATGTGATGCAACCGGGATTGACCACATCTACACCCAGAGCTGGTTGAGACATAAGGCAGGACACTTCAGGCTGATAGCATTGGTGAGTTTCGGTGAGCAAACGCAGACCCTTTGAAGTCATACTGCATGGTACCCATTCCATGGGTCCCAACTCTCCAGGTTCAAGGGATTCTTCCTCCAGCTAAAACATGCATGGGAAACCCAGAGTATCGTCCACCGTGTGATTGGGAAACGATTTAAAATGCATCTCAGTTTTTGTATCCTAGTCCTCGGGTTCACCATTCCAGATGCTTTACTATCACTCTCCCCGCTTGGAGAGTCAGTGCCTTTAACCTCCTGTTTCGCACAGCTTGCAATTTCTGTGCAAGATGAACAGGAATAGGGAGAACCAATGAGAGACTAGCTGTAGGTGTCTTCACGGGCAAATGTAACGCTCATTGCCCACCAGGAAGAGGAATTAAACAAAGGCTTAGTGTGCCCTGCTGGAAACAGATTAGGGCCTGAAGCAATCCTGCGGTTTTGTGCCCAGCTCACAAGAAAGCGAGTTGAAGAAAGGAGTTCTGGGGCACTGTAGTTCACAATCCTGCAGAGTTATAAATGACAGCTATCCTCCAAAAATATATTGAAGTAAGCCTGCGAAGGGGACTTGAAAGCGGGGCAGAATTTCAGGAAAACGATTGCAGGGGGTAGACTGGAATTGCCCTGAAAGCATAGGAAAAGAGGCAGAACGTCGACAATGATGCACTTGGCCAAAAAGGGCGTATGCGTTTTTTCCTGAATATATTCAGGAAAAAACGCATACGCCCTTTTTGGCCAACCAAGCAAGCCTGTAAAGGAAATCTGCACTACAATGTAGTCTCACTGCCCCCCGGGCAAAAGGGCCATCTGAAAAAAGTGTAAAATCCAGAAAGGTAGGACAGGATATGGAGAACAGGGAGCCTTGTTATGCTGATTGGCAGGATGTAAATTGCCAGCAGCCACCCTGGAGAAGTGTATGGTGTTTCCTGAAACACGTAAGAAACAAAGCAACACAGCCTATGGCACTTCCACTTATGGTCCTATAGCTTACGGAAATTAAAATCAAAAACAGACAGCCACCCCAATATTTGGGCCGGCTGTGTTCACAAGAAGCTCGTCTACAGTATCAGGTAAATATCCCAGAAAGCAAAAAATGGATAAAGAAGTTGTGGCACGTACGTACAATGCAATATCACTCATCAGTGAAATCTGTGTCATCAGGCCCGTAGCGGCATAGTGAGTGGATGCAGGTACGGTGATTCTACGTGAACTACGTCACACAGAAAAAGAAACATCATAAGATATCACTAATACACGGAATGTAAACTTGACTACACATGAACTGAATTACAAAACAGAACAGGGTCTCAAATTTAGAAAACCGACTAGTGCTTGCTTATGGAGAAAGGTGCCTTGGGGTGCTGCATAAAACTAGAGACTGAAATTAGCACAGATAACTTTCCATAAGCCAAATATGTAATAGATAAGACCTACTCCTTGCTCAACGAAATGGACCCAACACCACATATTCAACGCCTAGGAATATACCTGACTAGGAAGAATCTTAAAACCCATGGAATTATATGTCTCCGTAAGAGAATCAAGCGTGTGTACAGCGGCCGAAACGCAGCAGTGAAAATCCGATAAATCCCATTATCAAAATAAATTTCGAAAACAAAACAAAAAGACAGTGAAATAGAGAGCAATTCTTAAATAATTCACTCAGGGCATGTGATGCACCCGGGATTGACCACATCTACACCCAGAGCTGGTTGAGACATAAGGCTGGACACTTCAGGCTGATAGCACTGGTGAGTTTCGGTGAGCAAATGCAGACCCTTTGAAGTCATACTGCATGGTACCCATTCCATGGGTCCCAACTCTCCAGGTTCAAGGCATTCTTCCTCCAGCTAAAACATGCATGGGAAACCCAGAGTATCGTCCACCGTGTGATTGGGAAACGATTTAAAATGCATCTCAGTTTTCGTTTCCTGGTCCTCGGGTTCACCACTCCAGATGCTTTACTAACACTCTCCCCGCTTGGAGAGTCAGTGCCTTTAACCTCCTGTTTCGCACAGCTTGCCATTTCTGTGCAAGATGAACAGGAATAGGGAGAACCAATGAGAGACTAGCTGTAGGTGTCTGCACGGGCAAATGTAACGCTCATTGCCCACCAGGAAGAGGAATTAAACAAAGGCTCAGTGTGCCCTGCTGGAAACAGTTTAGGGCCTGAAGCAATCCTGCGGTTTTGTGCCCAGCTCACAAGAAAGCGAGTTGAAGAAAGGAGCTCATGGGCACTGTACTTCACAAACCTGCAGAGTTATAAATGACAGCTATCCTCCAAAAATATATTGAAGTAAGCCTGCGAAGGGGACTTGAAAGCGGGGCAGAATTTCAGGAAAACGATTGCAGGGGGTAGACTGGAATTGCCCTGAAAGCATAGGAAAAGAGGCACAACGTCGACAATGATGCACTTGGCCAAAAAAGGCGTATGCCTTTTTTCCTGAATATATTCAGGAAAAAAGGCATACGCCCTTTTTGGCCAACCAAGCAAGCCTGTAAAGGAAATCTGCACTACAATGAAATCTCACTGCCCCCCCCGGGCAAAAGGGCCATCTGAAAAAAGTGTAAAATCCAGAAAGGTAGGACAGGATATGGAGAACAGGGAGCCTTGTTATGCTGATTGGCAGGATGTAAATTGCCAGCAGCCACCCTGGAGAAGTGTATGGTGTTTCCTGAAACAAGTAAGAAACAAAGCAACACAGCCTATGGCACTTCCACTTATGGTCCTATAGCTTACGGAAATTAAAATCAAAAACAGACAGCCACCCCAATATTTGGGACGGCTGTGTTCCCAAGAAGCTCGTCTACAGTATCAGGTAAATATCCCAGAAAGCAAAAAATGGATAAAGAAGTTGTGGCACGTACGTACAATGCAATATCACTCAGCAATGAAATCTGTGTCATCAGGCCCATAGTGGCATTGTGAGTGGATGCAGGTACGGTGATTCTACGTGAACTACGTCACACAGAAAGAGAAACATCATAAGATATCACTAATACACGGAATGTAAACTTGACTACACATGAACTGAATTACAAAACAGAACAGGGTCTCAAATTTAGAAAACCAACTAGTGCTTGCTTATGGGGAAAGGTGCGTTGGGGTGCTGCATAAAACCAGAGACTGAAATTAGCACAGATAACATTCCATAAGCCAAATATGTAATAGACAAGACCTACTCCTTGCTCAACGAAATGGACCCAACACCACATATTCAACGCCTAGGAATATACCTGACTAGGAAGAATCTTAAAACCCATGGATATATATGTCTCCGTAAGAGAATCAAGCGTGTGTACAGCGGCGGAAATGCAGCAGTGAAAATCCGATAAATCCCATTATCAAAATAAATTTCGAAAACAAAACACAAAGACAGTGAAATAGAGAGCAATTCTTAAATAATTCACTCAGGGCATGTGATGCAACCGGGATTGACCACATCTACACCCAGAGCTGGTTGAGACATAAGGCTGGACACTTCTGGCTGATAGCACTGGTGAGTTTCGGTGAGCAAATGCAGACCCTTTGAAGTAATACTGCATGGTACCCATTCCATGGGTCC
Organism: Phocoena phocoena; assembly: GCF_963924675.1. Lineage (NCBI taxonomy): Eukaryota > Metazoa > Chordata > Mammalia > Artiodactyla > Phocoenidae > Phocoena > Phocoena phocoena. The sequence continues at coordinate 819,735 of NW_027077507.1, read as the reverse complement.
CAACTCTCCAGGTTCAAGGCATTCTTCCTCCAGTTAAAACATGCATGGGAAACCCAGAGTATCGTCCACCGTGAGATTGGGAAATGATTTAAAATGCATCTCAGTTTTCATATCCTGGTCCTCGGGTTCACCATTCCAGATGCTTTACTAACACTCTCCCCGCTTGGAGAGTCAGTGCCTTTAACCTCCTGTTTGGCACAGCTTGCCATTTCTGTGCAAGATGAACAGGAATAGGGAGAACCAATGAGAGACTAGCTGTAGGTGTCTGCATGGGCAAATGTAACGCTCATTGCCCACCAGGAAGAGGAATTAAACAAAGGCTCAGTGTGCCCTGCTGGAAACAGATTAGGGCCTGAAGGAATCCTGCGGTTTTGTGCCCAGCTCACAAGAAAGCGAGTTGAAGAAAGGAGCTCAGGGGCACTGTACTTCACAAACCTGCAGAGTTATAAATGACAGCTATCCTCCAAAAATATATTGAAGTAAGCCTGCGAAGGGGACTTGAAAGCGGGGCTGAATTTCAGGAAAACGATTGCAGGGGGTAGACTGGAATTGCCCTGAAAGCATAGGAAAAGAGGCACAACGTCGACAATGATGCACTTGGCCAAAAAGGGCGTATGCGTTTTTTCCTGAATATATTCAGGAAAAAACGCATACGCCCTTTTTGGCCAAACAAGCAAGCCTGTAATGGAAATCTGCACTACAATGAAATCTCACTGCCCCCCCGGGCAAAAGGGCCATCTGAAAAAAGTGTAAAATCCAGAAAGGTAGGACAGGATATGGAGAACAGGGAGCCTTGTTATGCAGATTGGCAGGATGTAAATTGCCAGCAGCCACCCTGGAGAAGTGTATGGTGTTTCCCGAAACACGTAAGAAACAAAGCAACACAGCCTATGGCACTTCCACTTATGGTCCTATAGCTTACGGAAATTAAAATCAAAAACAGACAGTCACCCCAATATTTGGGACGGCTGTGTTCACACGAAGCTCGTGTACAGTATCAGGTAAATATCCCAGAAAGCAAAAAATGGATAAAGAAGTTGTGGCACGTACGTACAATGCAATATCACTCAGCAATGAAATCTGTGTCATCAGGCCCGTAGCGGCATAGTGAGTGGATGCAGGTACGGTGATTCTACGTGAACTACGTCACACAGAAAAAGAAACATCATAAGATATCACTAATACACGGAATGTAAACTTGACTACACATGAACTGAATTACAAAAAAAACAGGGTCTCAAATTTAGAAAACCAACTAGTGCTTGCTTATGGGGAAAGGTGCCTTGGGGTGCTGCATAAAACCAGAGACTGAAATTAGCACAGATAACATTCCATAAGCCAAATATGTAATAGACAAGACCTACTCCTTGCTCAACGAAATGGACCCAACACCACATATTCAACGCCTAGGAATATACCTGAATAGGAAGAATCTTAAAACCCATGGATATATATGTCTCCGTAAGAGAATCAAGCGTGTGTACAGCGGCGGAAATGCAGCAGTGAAAATCCGATAAATCCCATTATCAAAATAAATTTCGAAAACAAAACACAAAGACAGTGAAATAGAGAGCAATTCTTAAATAATTCACTCAGGGCATGTGATGCAACCGGGATTGACCACATCTACACCCAGAGCTGGTTGAGACATAAGGCTGGACACTTCTGGCTGATAGCACTGGTGAGTTTCGGTGAGCAAATGCAGACCCTTTGAAGTAATACTGCATGGTACCCATTCCATGGGTCCCAACTCTCCAGGTTCAAGGCATTCTTCCTCCAGTTAAAACATGCATGGGAAACCCAGAGTATCGTCCACCGTGAGATTGGGAAATGATTTAAAATGCATCTCAGTTTTCATATCCTGGTCCTCGGGTTCACCATTACAGATGCTTTACTAACACTCTCCCCGCTTGGAGAGTCAGTGCCTTTAACCTCCTGTTTCGCACAGCTTGCAATTTCTGTGCAAGATGAACAGGAATAGGGAGAACCAATGAGAGACTAGCTGTAGGTGTCTGCACAGGCAAATGTAACGCTCATTGCCCACCAGTAAGAGGAATTAAACAAAGGCTCAGTGTGCCCTTCTGGAAACAGATTAGGGCCTGAAGCAATCCTGCGGTTTTGTGCCCAGCTCACAAGAAAGCGAGTTGAAGAAAGGAGCTCAGGGGCACTGTACTTCACAAACCTGCAGAGTTATAAATGACAGCTATCCTCCAAAAATATATTGAAGTAAGCCTGCGAAGGGGACTTGAAAGCGGGGCTGAATTTCAGGAAAACGATTGCAGGGGGTAGACTGGAATTGCCCTGAAAGCATAGGAAAAGAGGCACAACGTCGACAATGATGCACTTGGCCAAAAAGGGCGTATGCGTTTTTTCCTGAATATATTCAGGAAAAAACGCATACGCCCTTTTTGGCCAACCAAGCAAGCCTGTAAAGGAAATCTGCACTACAATGAAATCTCACTGCCCCCCCGGGCAAAAGGGCCATCTGAATAAAGTGTAAAATCCAGAAAGGTAGGACAGGATATGGAGAACAGGGAGCCTTGTTATGCTGATTGGCAGGATGTAAATTGCCAGCAGCCAGCCTGGAGAAGTGTATGGTGTTTCCTGAAACACGTAAGAAACAAAGCAACACAGCCTATGGCACTTCCACTTATGGTCCTATAGCTTACGGAAATTAAAATCAAAAACAGACAGCCACCCCAATATTTGGGACGGCTGTGTTCACAAGAAGCTCGTCTATAGTATCAGGTAAATATCCCAGAAAGCAAAAAATGGATAAAGAAGTTGTGGCACGTACGTACAATGCAATATCACTCAGCAATGAAATCTGTGTCATCAGGCCCGTAGCGGCATAGTGAGTGGATGCAGGTACGGTGATTCTACGTGAACTACGTCACACAGAAAAAGAAACATCAGAAGATATCACTAATACACGGAATGTAAACTTGAGTACACATGAACTGAATTACAAAAAAGAACAGGGTCTCAAATTTAGAAAACCAACTAGTGCTTGCTTATGGGGAAAGGTGCCTTGGGGTGCTGCATAAAACCAGAGACTGAAATTAGCACAGATAACTTTCCATAAGCCAAATATGTAATAGACATGACCTACTCTTTGCTCAACGAAATGGACCCAACACCACATATTCAACGCCTAGGAATATACCTGACTAGGAAGAATCTTAAAACCCATGGATATATATGTCTCCGTAAGAGAGTCAAGCGTGTGTACAGCGGCCGAAACACAGCAGTGAAAATCCGATAAATCCCATTATCAAAATAAATTTCGAAAACAAAACACAAAGACAGTGAAATAGAGAGCATTTCTTAAATAATTCACTCAGGGCATGTGATGCAACCGGGATTGACCACATCTACACCCAGAGCTGGTTGAGACATAAGGCTGGACACTTCAGGCTGATAGCATTGGTGAGTTTCGGTGAGCAAATGCAGACCCTTTGAAGTCATACTGCATGGTACCCATTCCATGGGTCCCAACTCTCCAGGTTCAAGGGATTCTTCCTCCAGCTAAAACATGCATGGGAAACCCAGAGTATCGTCCACCGTGTGATTTGGAAATGATTTAAAATGCATCTCAGTTTTCGTTTCCTGGTCCTCGGGTTCACCATTCCAGATGCTTTACTAACACTCTCCCCGCTTGGAGAGTCAGTGCCTTTAACCTCCTGTTTCGCACAGCTTGCAATTTCTGTGCAAGATGAACAGGAATAGGGAGAACCAATGAGAGACTAGCTGTAGGTGTCTGCACAGGCAAATGTAACGCTCATTGCCCACCAGTAAGAGGAATTAAACAAAGGCTCAGTGTGCCCTTCTGGAAACAGATTAGGGCCTGAAGCAATCCTGCGGTTTTGTGCCCAGCTCACAAGAAAGCGAGTTGAAGAAAGGAGCTCAGGGGCACTGTACTTCACAAACCTGCAGAGTTATAAATGACAGCTATCCTCCAAAAATATATTGAAGTAAGCCTGCGAAGGGGACTTGAAAGCGGGGCTGAATTTCAGGAAAACGATTGCAGGGGGTAGACTGGAATTGCCCTGAAAGCATAGGAAAAGAGGCAGAACGTCGACAATGATGCACTTGGCCAAAAAGGGCGTATGCGTTTTTTCCTGAATATATTCAGGAAAAAACGCATACGCCCTTTTTGGCCAACCAAGCAAGCCTGTAAAGGAAATCTGCACTACAATGAAATCTCACTGCCCCCCCGGGCAAAAGGGCCATCTGAAAAAAGTGTAAAATCCAGAAAGGTAGGACAGGATATGGAGAACAGGGAGCCTTGTTATGCTGATTGGCAGGATGTAAATTGCCAGCAGCCACCCTGGAGAAGTGTATGGTGTTTCCTGAAACACGTAAGAAACAAAGCAACACAGCCAATGGCACTTCCACTTATGGTCCTATAGCTTACGGAAATTAAAATCAAAAACAGACAGCCACCCCAATATTTGGGACGGCTGTGTTCACAAGAAGCTCGTCTATAGTATCAGGTAAATATCCCAGAAAGCAAAAAATGGATAAAGAAGTTGTGGCACGTACGTACAATGCAATATCACTCAGCAATGAAATCTGTGTCATCAGGCCCGTAGCGGCATTGTGAGTGGATGCAGGTACGGTGATTCTACGTGAACTACGTCACACAGAAAAAGAAACATCATAAGATATCACTAATACACGGAATGTAAACTTGACTACACATGAACTGAATTACAAAAAAGAACAGGGTCTCAAATTTAGAAAACCAACTAGTGCTTGCTTATGGGGAAAGGTGCCTTGGGGTGCTGCATAAAACCAGAGACTGAAATTAGCACAGATAACTTTCCAGAAGCCAAATATGTTATAGACAAGACCTACTCCTTGCTCAACGAAATGGACCCAACACCACATATTCAACGCCTAGGAATATACCTGACTAGGAAGAATCTTAAAACCCATGGATATATATGTCTCCGTAAGAGAATCAAGCGTGTGTACAGCGGCCGAAACGCAGCAGTGAAAATCCGATAAATCCCATTATCAAAATAAATTTCGAAAACAAAACACAAAGACAGTGAAATAGAGAGCAATTCTTAAATAATTCACTCAGGGCATGTGATGCAACCGGGATTGACCACATCTACACCCAGAGCTGGTTGAGACATAAGGCTGGACACTTCAGGCTGATAGCATTGGTGAGTTTCGGTGAGCAAATGCAGACCCTTTGAAGTCATACTGCATGGTACCCATTCCATGGGTCCCAACTCTCCAGGTTCAAGGGATTCTTCCTCCAGCTAAAACATGCATGGGAAACCCAGAGTATCGTCCACCGTGTGATTGGGAAATGATTTAAAATGCATCTCAGTTTTCGTTTCCTGGTCCTCGGGTTCACCATTCCAGATGCTTTACTAACACTCTCCCCGCTTGGAGATTCACTGCCTTTAACCTCCTGTTTGGCACAGCTTGCCATTTCTGTGCAAGATGAACAGGAATAGGGAGAACCAATGAGAGACTAGCTGTAGGTGTCTGCACGGGCAAATGTAACGCTCATTGCCCACCAGGAAGAGGAATTAAACAAAGGCTCAGTGTGCCCTGCTGGAAACTGATTAGGGCCTGAAGCAATCCTGCGGTTTTGTGCCCAGCTCACAAGAAAGCGAGTGGAAGAAAGGAGCTCAGGGGCACTGTACTTCACAAACCTGCAGAGTTATAAATGACAGCTATCCTCCAAAAATATATTGAAGTAAGTCTGCAAAGGGGACTTGAAAGCGGGGCTGAATTTCAGGAAAACGATTGCAGGGGGTAGACTGGAATTGCCCTGAAAGCATAGGAAAAGAGGCAGAACGTCGACAATGATGCACTTGGCCAAAAAGGGCATATGCGTTTTTTCCTGAATATATTCAGGAAAAAACGCATACGCCCTTTTTGGCCAACCAAGCAAGCCTGTAAAGGAAATCTGCACTACAATGAAATCTCACTGCCCTCCCGGGCAAAAGGGCCATCTGAAAAAAGTGTAAAATCCAGAAAGGTAGGACAGGATATGGAGAACAGGGAGCCTTGTTATGCTGATTGGCAGGATGTAAATTGCCAGCAGCCACCCTGGAGAAGTGTATGGTGTTTCCTGAAACACGTAAGAAACAAAGCAACACAGCCTATGGCACTTCCACTTATGGTCCTATAGCTTACGGAAATTAAAATGAAAAACAGACAGCCACCCCAATATTTGGGACGGCTGTGTTCACAAGAAGCTCGTCTACAGTATCAGGTAAATATCCCAGAAAGCAAAAAATGGATAAAGAAGTTGTGGCACGTACGTGCAATGCAATATCACTCAGCAATGAAATCTGTGTCATCAGGCCAGTAGCGGCATAGTAAGTGGATGCAGGTACGGTGATTCTACGTGAACTACGTCACACAGAAAAAGAAACATCATAAGATATCACTAATACACGGAATGTAAACTTGACTACACATGAACTGAATTACAAAACAGAACAGGGTCTCAAATTTAGAAAACCAACTGGTGCTTGCTTATGGGGAAAGGTGCGTTGGGGTGCTGCATAAAACCAGAGACTGAAATTAGCACAGATAACATTCCATAAGCCAAATATGTAATAGACAAGACCTACTCCTTGCTCAACGAAATGGACTCAACACCACATATTCAACGCCTAGGAATATACCTGACTAGGAAGAATCTTAAAACCCATGGATATATATGTCTCCGTAAGAGAATCAAGCGTGTGTACAGCGGCGGAAACGCAGCAGTGAAAATCCGATAAATCCCATTATCAAAATAAATTTCGAAAACAAAACACAAAGACAGTGAAATAGAGAGCAATTCTTAAATAATTCACTCAGGGCATGTGATGCAACTGGGATTGACCACATCTACACCCAGAGCTGGTTGAGACATAAGGCTGGACACTTCTGGCTGATAGCACTGGTGAGTTTCGGTGAGCAAATGCAGACCCTTTGAAGTCATACTGCATGGTACCCATTCCATGGGTCCCAACTCTCCAGGTTCAAGGCATTCTTCCTCCAGCTAAAACATGCATGGGAAACCCAGAGTATCGTCCACCGTGTGATTGGGAAATGATTTAAAATGCATCTCAGTTTTCGTATCCTGGTCCTCGGGTTCACCATTCCAGATGCTTTACTCACACTCTCCCCCCTTGGAGCGTCAGTGCCTTTAACCTCCTGTTTGGCACAGCTTGCCATTTCTGTGCAAGATGAACAGGAATAGGGAGAACCAATGAGAGACTAGCTGTAGGTGTCTGCACGGGCAAAGGTAACGCTCATTGCCCACAAGGAAGAGGAATTAAACAAAGGCTCAGCGTGCCCTGCTGAAAACAGATTAGGGCCTGAAGCAATCCTGCGGTTTTGTGCCCAGCTCACAAGAAAGCGAGTTGAAGAAAGGAGCTCAGGGGCACTGTAATTCACAAACCTGCAGAGTTATAAATGACAGCTATCCTCCAAAAATATATTGAAGTAAGCCTGGGAAGGGGACTTGAAAGCAGGGCTGAATTTCAGGAAAACGATTGCAGGGGGTAGACAGAATTGCCCTGAAAGCATAGGAAAAGAGGCACAACGTCGACAATGATGCATTTGGCCAAAAAGGGCATATGCGTTTTTTCCTGAATATATTCAGGAAAAAACGCATACGCCCTTTTTGGCCAACCAAGCAAGCCTGTAAAGGAAATCTGCACTACAATGAAATCTCACTGCCCCCCCGGGCAAAAGGGCCATCTGAAAAAAGTGTAAAATCCAGAAATGTAGGACAGGATATGGAGAACAGGGAGCCTTGTTATGCTGATTGGCAGGATGTAAATTGCCAGCAGCCACCCTGGAGAAGTGTATGGTGTTTCCAGAAACACGTAAGAAACAAACAACACAGCCTATGGCACTTCCACTTATGGTCCTATAGCTTACGGAAATTAAAATGAAAAACAGACAGCAACCCAATATTTGGGACGGCTGTGTTCACAATAAGCTCGTCTACAGTATCAGGTAAATATCCCAGAAAGCAAAAAATGGATAAAGAAGTTGTGGCACGTACGTACAATGCAATATAACTCAGCAATGAAATCTGTGTCATCAGGCCCGTAGCGGCATAGTGAGTGGATGCACGTACGGTGATTCTACGTGAACTACGTCACACAGAAAAAGAAACATCATAAGATATAACTAATACACGGAATGTAAACTTGACTACACATGAACTGAATTACAAAACAGAACAGGGTCTCAAATTTAGAAAACCAACTAGTGCTTGCTTATGGGGAAAGGTGCGTTGGGGTGCTGCATAAAACTAGAGACTGAAATTAGCACAGATAACATTCCATAAGCCAAATATGTAATAGACAAGACCTACTCCTTGCTCAACGAAATGGACTCAACACCACATATTCAACGCCTAGGAATATACCTGACTAGGAAGAATCTTAAAACCCATGGATATATATGTCTCCGTAAGAGAATCAAGCGTGTGTACAGCGGCCGATACGCAGCAGTGAAAATCCGATAAATCCCATTATCAAAATAAATTTCGAAAACAAAACACAAAGACAGTGAAATAGAGAGCAATTCTTAAATAATTCACTCAGGGCATGTGATGCAACCGGGATTGACCACATCTACACCCCGAGCTGGTTGAGACATAAGGCTGGACACTACAGGCTGATAGCATTGGTGAGTTTCGGTGAGCAAATGCAGACCCTTTGAAGTCATACTGCATGGTACCTATTCCATGGGTCCCAACTCTTCAGGTTCAAGGGATGCTTCCTCCAGCTAAAACATGCATGGGAAACCCACAGTATGGTCCACCGTGTGATTGGGAAACGATTTAAAATGCATCTCAGTTTTCGTATCCTTGTCCTCGGGTTCACCATTCCAGATGCTTTACTAACACTCTCCCCGCTTGGAGAGTCAGTGCCTTTAACCTCCTGTTTCGCACAGCTTGCAATTTCTGTGCAAGATGAACAGGAATAGAGAGAACCAATGAGAGACTAGCTGTAGGTGTCTGCACGGGCAAATGTAACGCTCATTGCCCACCAGGAAGAGGAAGTAAACAAAGGCTCAGTGTGCCCTGCTGGAAACAGATTAGGGCATGAAGCAATCCTGCGGTTTTGTGCCCAGCTCACAAGAAAGCGAGTTGAAGAAAGGAGCTCAGGGGCACTGTAATTCACAAACCTGCAGAGTTATAAATGACAGCTATCTTCCAAACGTATACTGAAGTAAGCCTGCGTAGGGGACTTGAAAGCGGGGCAGAATTTCAGGAAAACGATTGCAGGGGGTAGACTGGAATTGCCCTGAAAGCATAGGAAAAGAGGCACAACGTCGACAATGATGCACTTGGCCAAAAAGGGCGTATGCGTTTTTTCCTGAATATATTCAGGAAATATATTCAGGAAAAAACGCATACGCCCTTTTTGGCCAACCAAGCAAGCCTGTAAAGGAAATCTGCACTACAATGAAGTCTCACTGCCCCCCGGGCAAAAGGGCCATCTGAAAAAAGTGTAAAATCCAGAAAGGTAGGACAGGATATGGAGAACAGGGAGCCTTGTTATGCTGATTGGCAGGATGTAAATTGCCAGCAGCCAACCTGGAGAAGTGTATGGTGTTTCCTGAAACACGTAAGAAACAAAGCAACACAGCCTATGGCACTTCCACTTATGGTCCTATAGTTTACGGAAATTAAAATCAAAAACAGACAGCCACCCCAATATTTGGGACGGCTGTGTTCACAAGAAGCTCGTCTACAATATCAGGTAAATATCCCAGAAGGCAAAAAATGGATAAAGAAGTTGTGGCACGTACGTGCAATTCAGTATCACTCAGCAATGAAATCTGTGTCATCAGGCCCGTAGCGGCCTAGTGAGAGGATGCAGATACGGTGATTCTACGTGAAATACGTCACACAGAAAAAGAAACATCATAAGATATCACTAATACACGGAATGTAAACTTGACTACACATGAACTGAATTACAAAACAGAACAGGGTCTCAAATTTAGAAAACCAACTAGTGCTTGCTTATGGGGAAAGGTGCCTTGGGGTGCTGCATAAAACCAGAGACTGAAATTAGCACAGATAACATTCCATAAGCCAAATATGTAATAGACAAGACCTACTCCTTGCTCAATGAAATGGACTCAACACCACATATTCAACGCCTAGGAATATACCTGACTAGGAAGAATCTTAAAACCCATGGATATATATGTCTCCGTAAGAGAATCAAGCGTGTGTACAGCGGCCGAAACGCAGCAGTGAAAATCCGATAAATCCCATTATCAAAATAAATTTCGAAACAAAACACAAAGACAGTGAAATAGAGAGCAATTCTTAAATAATTCACTCAGGGAATGTGATGCAACCGGGATTTACCACATCTACACCCAGAGCTGGTTGACACATAAGGCTTGACACTTCAGGCTGATAGCATTGGTGAGTTTCGGTGAGCAAATGCAGACCCTTTGAAGTCATACTGCATGGTACCTATTCCATGGGTCCCAACTCTTCAGGTTCAAGGGATTCTTCCTCCAGCTAAAACATGCAAAGGAAACCCACAGTATGGTCCACCGTGTGACTGGGAAACGATTTACAAGGCATCTCAGTTTTCGTATCCTGGTCCTCGGGTTCACCATTCCAGATGCTTTACTAACACTCTCCCTGCTTGGAGAGTCAGTGCCTTTAACCTCCTCTTTGGCACAGCTTGCAATTTCTGTGCAAGATGAACAGGAATAGGGAGAACCAATGAGAGACTAGCTGTAGGTGTCTGCACGGGCAAATGTAACGCTCATTTCCCACCAGGAAGAGGAATTAACCAAAGGCTCAGCATGCCCTGCCGGAAACAGATTAGGGCCTGAAGCAATCCTGCGGTTTTGTGCCCAGCTCACAAGAAAGCGAGTTGAAGAATGGAGCTCAGGGGCACTGTAATTCACAAACCTGCAGAGTTATAAATGACAGCTATCCTCCAAAAATATATTGAAGTAAGCCTGCGAAGGGGACTTGAAAGCAGGGCAGAATTTCAGGAAAAAGATTGCAGGGGTATACTGGAATTGCCCTGAAAGCATAGGAAAAGAGGCAGAACGTCGACAATGATGCACTTGGCCAAAAAGGGCGTATGCGTTTTTTCCTGAATATATTCAGGAAAAAACGCATACGCCCTTTTTGGCCAACCAAGCAAGCCTGTAAAGGAAATCTGCACTACAATGAAGTCTCACTGTCCCCTGGGCAAAAGGGCCATCTGAAAAAAAGTGTAAAATCCAGAAATGTAGGACAGGATATGGAGAACAGGGAGCCTTGTTATGCTGATTGGCAGGATGTAAATTGCCAGCAGCCACCCTGGAGAAGTGTATGGTGTTTCCTGAAACACGTAACAAACAAAGCAACACAGCCTATAGCACTTCCACTTATGGTCCTATAGCTTACGGAAATTAAAATCAAAAACAGACAGCCACCCCAATATTTGGGACGGCTGTGTTCACAAGAAGCTCGTCTACAGTATCAGGTAAATACCCCAGAAAGCAAAAATTGGATAAAGAAGTTGTGGCACGTACGTACAATGCAATATCACTCAGCAATAAAATCTGTGTCATCAGGCCCGTAGCGGCATAGTGAGTGGATGCTGGTACGGTGATTCTACGTGAACTACGTCACACAGAAAAAGAAACATCATAAGATATCACTAATACACGGAATGTAAACTTGACTACACATGAACTGAATTACAAAACAGAACAGGGTCTCACATTTAGAAAACCAACTAGTGCTTGCTTATGGGGAAAGGTGCCTTGGGGGGCTGCATAAATCCAGAGACTGAAATTAGCACAGATAACTTTCCATAAGCCAAATATGTAATAGACAAGACCTACTCCTTGCTCAACGAAATGGACCCAACACAACATATTCAACGCCTAGGAATATACCTGACTAGGAAGAATCTTAAAACCCATGGATATATCTGTCTCCGTAAGAGAATCAAGCGTGTGTACAGCGGCCGAAACGCAGCAGTGAAAATCCGATAAATCCCATTATCAAAATAAATTTCGAAAACAAAACACAAAGACAGTGAAATAGAGAGCAATTCTTAAATAATTCACTCAGGGCATGTGATGCACCCGGGATTTACCACATCTACACCCAGAGCTGGTTGAGACATAAGGCTGGACACTTCAGGCTGATAGCATTGGTGAGTTTCGGTGAGTAAATGCAGACCCTTTGAAGTCATACTGCATGGTACCCATTCCATGGGTCCCAACTCTCCAGGTTCAAGGGATTCTTCCTCCAGCTAAAACATGCATGGGAAACCCAAAGTATCGTCCACCGTGTGATTGGGAAACGATTTAAAATGCATCTCAGTTTTCGTATCCTGGTCCTTGGGTTCACCATTCCAGATGCTTTACTAACACTCTCCCCGCTTAGAGAGTCAGTTCCTTTAACCTCCTCTTTGGCACAGCTTGCAATTTCTGTGCAAGATGAACAGGAATAGGGAGAACCAATGAGAGACTAGCTGTAGGTGTCTGCACGGGCAAATGTAACGCTCATTGCCGACCAGGAAGAGGAAGTAAACAAAGGCTCAGTGTGCCCTGCTGGAAACAGATTAGGGCCTGAAGCAATCCTGCGGTTTTGTGCCCAGCTCACAAGAAAGCGAGTTGAAGAAAGGAGCTCAGGGGCACTGTAATTCACAAACCTGCAGAGTTATAAATGACAGCTATCCTCCAAAAATATATTGAAGTAAGCCTGCGAAGGGGACTTGAAAGTAGGGCTGAATTTCAGGAAAAAGATTGCAGGGGGTAGACTGGAATTGCCCTGAAAGCATAGGAAAAGAGGCACAACGTCGACAATGATGCACTTGGCCAAAAAGGGCGTATGCGTTTTTTCCTGAATATATTCAGGAAAAAACGCAAAAGCCCTTTTTGGCCAACCAAGCAAGCCTGTAAAGGAAATCTGCACTACAATGAAGTCTCACTGCCCCCCGGGAAAGAGGGCCATCTGAAAAAAGTGTAAAATCCAGAAAGGTAGGACAGGATATGGAGAACAGGGAGCCTTGTTATGCTGATTGGCAGGATGTAAATTGCCAACAGCCACCCTGGAGAAGTGTATGGTGTTTCCTGAAACACGTAAGAAATAAAGCAACACAGCCTATGGCAATTGCACTTATGGTCCTATTCCTTAGGGAAATCAAAATCAAAAACAGAGAGCCACTCCAAAGTTTGGGACGGCTGTGTTTCCAAGAAGCTCGTCTACAGTACCAGGTAAATATCCCAGAAAGCAAAAAATGGATAAAGAAGTTGTGGCACGTACGTGCAATGCAATATCACTCAGCAATGAAATCTGTGTCATCAGGCCCGTAGCGGCATAGTGAGTGGATGCAGGTACGGTGATTCTACGTGAACTACGTCACACAGAAAAAGAAACATCATAAGATATCACTAATACACGGAATGTAAACTTGACTACACATGAACTGAATTACAAAACAGAACAGGGTCTCAAATTTAGAAAACCAACTAGTGCTTGCTTATGGGGAAAGGTGCCTTGGGGGGCTGCATATAACCAGAGACTGAAATTAGCACAGATAAATTTCCATAGGCCAAATATGTAATAGAAAAGACCTACTCCTTGCTCAAAGAAATGGACCCAACACCACATATTCAACGCCTAGGAATATACCTGACTAGGAAGAATCTTAAAACCCATGGATTTATATGTCTCCGTAAGGGAATCAAGCGTGTGTACAGCGGCCGAAATGCAGCAGTGAAAATCCGATAAATCCCATTATCAAAATAAATTTCGAAAACAAAACACAAAGACAGTGAAATCGAGAGCAATTCTTAACTAATTCACTCAGGGCATGTGATGCAACCGGGATTGACCACATCTACACCCAGAGCTGGTTGAGACATAAGGCTGGACACTTCAGGCTGATAGCATTGGTGAGTTTCCGTGAGCAAATGCAGACCCTTTGAAGTCATACTGCATGGTACCCATTCCATGGGTCCCAACTCTCCAGGTTCAAGGCATTCTTCCTCCAGTTAAAACATGCATGGGAAACCCAGAGTATCGTCCACCGTGTGATTGGGAAACGATTTAAAATGCATCTCAGTTTTCATATCCTGGTCCTCGGGTTCACCATTCCAGATGCTTTACTAACACTCTCCCCGCTTGGAGAGTCAGTGCCTTTAACCTCCTGTTTGGCACAGCTTGCCATTTCTGTGCAAGATGAACAGGAATAGGGAGAACCAATGAGAGACTAGCTGTAGGTGTCTGCACGGGCAAATGTAACGCTCATTGCCGACCAGGAAGAGGAATTAAACAAAGGCTCAGCGTGCCCTGCTGAAAATAGATTAGGGCCTGAAGCAATCCTGCGGTTTTGTGCCCAGCTCACAAGAAAGGGAGTTGAAGAAAGGAGCTCAGGGGCACTGTAATTCACAAACCTGCAGAGTTATAAATGACAGCTATCCTCCAAAAATATATTGAAGTAAGCCTGCGAAGGGGACTTGAAAGCGGGGCAGAATTTCAGGAAAACGATTGCAGGGGGTAGACTGGAATTGCCCTGAAAGCATAGGAAAAGAGGCAAAACGTCGACAATGATGCACTTGGCCAAAAAGGGCGTATGCGTTTTTTCCTGAATATATTCAGGAAAAAACGCATACGCCCTTTTTGGCCAACCAAGCAAGCCTGTAAAGGAAATCTGTACTACAATGAATTCTCACTGCCCCCCGGGCAAAAGGGCCATCTGACAAAAGTGTAAAATCCAGAAAGGTAGGACAGGATATGGAGAACAGGGAGCCTTGTTATGCTGATTGGCAGGATGTAAATTGCCAGCAGCCACCCTGGAGAAGTGTATGGTGTTTCCTGAAACAAGTAAGAAAGAAAGCAACACAGCCTATGGCATTTCCACTTATGGTCCTATAGCTTACGGAAATTAAAATCAAAAACAGACAGCCACCCCAATATTTGGGACAGCTGTGTTCACAAGAAGCTCGTCTACAGTACCAGGTAAATATCCCAGAAAGCAAAAAATGGATAAAGAAGTTTTGGCACGTACGTGCAATGCAATATCACTCAGCAATGAAATCTGTGTCATCAGGCCCGTAGCGGCATAGTGAGTGGATGCAGGTACGGTGATTCTACGTGAACTACGTCACACAGAAAAAGAAACATCATAAGATATCACTAATACACGGAATGTAAACTTGACTACACATAAACTGAATTACAAAACAGAACAGGGTCTCAAATTTAGAAAACCAACTAGTGCTTGCTTATGGGGAAAGGTGCCTTGGGGTGCTGCATAAAACCAGAGACTGAAATTAGCACAGATAACTTTCCATAAGCCAAATATGTAATAGACAAGACCTACTCCGTGATCAACGAAATGGACTCAACACCACATATTCAACGCCTAGGAATATACCTGACTAGGAAGAATCTTAAAATCCATGGATTTATATGTCTCCGTAAGAGAATCAAGCGTGTGTACAGCGGCATAAACGCAGCAGTGAAAATCCGATAAATCCCATTATCAAAATAAATTTCAAAAACAAAACACAAGACAGTGAAATAGAGAGCAATTCTTAAATAGTTCACTCAGGGCATGTGATGCAACCGGGATTGACCACATCTACACCCAGAGCTGGTTGAGACATAAGGCTGGACACTTCAGGCTGATAGCATTGGTGAGTTTCGGTGAGCAAATGCAGACCCTTTGAAGTCATACTGCATGGTACCCAAGCCATGGGTCCCAACTCTCCAGGTTCAAGGCATTCTTCCTCCAGCTAAAACATGCATGGGAAACCCAGAGTATCGTCCACCGTGTGATTGGGAAACGATTTAAAATGCATCTCAGTTTTCGTATCCTGGTCCTCGGGTTCACCATTCCAGATGCTTTACTAACACTCTCCCCGCTTGGAGAGTCAGTGCCTTTAACCTGCTGTTTGGCACAGCTTGCAATTTCTGTGCAAGATGAACAGGAATAGGGAGAACCAATGAGAGACTAGCTGTAGGTGTCTGCACGGGCAAATGTAACGCTCATTTTCCACCAGGAAGAGGAATTAACCAAAGGCTCAGCGTGCCCTGCCGGAAACAGATTAGGGCCTGAAGCAATCCTGCGGTTTTGTGCCCAGCTCACAAGAAAGCGAGTTGAAGAAAGGAGCTCAGGGGCACTGTATTTCACAAACCTGCAGAGTTATAAATGACAGCTATCCTCCAAAAATATATTGAAGTAAGCCTGCGGAGGGGACTTGAAAGCGGGGCAGAATTTCAGGAAAACGATTGCAGGGGGTAGACTGGAATTGCCCTGTAAGCATAGGAAAAGAGGCAGAACGTCGACAATGATGCACTTGGCCAAAAAGGGCGTATGCGTTTTTTCCTGAATATATTCAGGAAAAAACGCATACGCCCTTTTTGGCCAACCAAGCAAGCCTGTAAAGGAAATCTGCACTGCAATGAAATCTCACTGCCCCCCCGGGCAAAAGGGCCATCTGAAAAAAGTGTAAAATCCAGAAAGTTAGGACAGGATATGGAGAACAGGGAGCCTTGTTATGCTGATTGGCAGGATGTAAATTGTGAACAGCCACCCTGGAGAAGTGTATGGTGTTTCCTGAAACACGTAAGAAATAAAGCAACACAGCCTATGGCAATTGCAATTATGGTCCTATTGCTTAGGGAAATTAAAATCAAAAACGGAGAGCCACCCCAAAGTTTGGGACGGCTGTGTTCCCAAGAAGCTCGTCTACAGTACCAGGTAAATATCCCAGAAAGCAAAAAATGGAAAAAGAAGTTGTGGCACGTACGTGCAATGCAATATCACTCAGCAATGAAATCTGTGTCATCAGGCCGGTAGCGGCATAGTGAGTGGATGCAGGTACGGTGATTCTACGTGAACTACGTCACACAGAAAAAGAAACATCATAAGATATCACTAATACAGGGAATGTATACTTGACTACACATGAACTGAATTACAAAACAGAACAGGGTCATAAATTTAGAAAACCAACTAGTGCTTGTTTATGGGGCAAGGTGCCTTGGGTTGCTGCATAAAAGCAGAGACTGAAATTAGCACAGATAACATTCCATAAGCCAAATATGTAATAGACAAGACCTACTCCTTGCTCAACGAAATGGACTCAACACCACATATTCAACGCCTAGCAATATACCTGACTAGGAAGAATCTTAAAACCCATGGATTTATATGTCTCCCTAAGAGAATCAAGCGTGTGTACTGCGGCATAAACGCAGCAGTGAAAATCCGATAAATCCCATTATCAAAATAAATTTCAAAAACAAAACACAAAGACAGTGAAATAGAGAGCAATTCTTAAATAATTCACTCAGGGCATGTGATGCAACCGGGATTGACCACATCTACACCCAGAGCTGGTTGAGACATAAGGCTGGACACTTCAGGCTGATAGCATTGGTGAGTTTCGGTGAGCAAATGCAGACCCTTTGAAGTCATACTGCATGGTACCCATTCCATGGGTCCCAACTCTACAGGTTCAAGGGATTCATCCTCCAGCTAAAACATGCATGGGAAACCCAGAGTATCGTCCACCGTGTCATTGGGAAACGATTTAAAATGCGTCTCAGTTTTCGTATCCTGGTCCTCGGGTTCACCATTCCAGATGCTTTACTAACACTCTCCCCGCTTGGAGAGTCAGTGCCTTTAACCTCCTGTTTGGCACAGCTTGCAATTTCTCTGCAAGATGAACAGGAATAGGGAGAAGCAATGAGAGACTAGCTGTAGGTGTCTGCACGGGCAAATAAAACGCTCATTGCCGAGCAGGAAGAGGAATTAAACAAAGGCTCAGTGTGCCCTGCTGGAAACAGATTAGGGCCTGAAGCAATCCTGCGGTTTTGTGCCCAGCTCACAAGAAAGCGAGTTGAAGAAAGGAGCTCAGGGGCACTCTAATTCACAAACCTGCAGAGTTATAAATGACAGCTATTTTCCAAAAGTATATTGAAGTAAGCCTGCGAAGGGGACTTGAAAGCGGGGCAGAATTTCAGGAAAACGATTGCAGGGGGTAGACTGGAATTGCCCTGAAAGCATAGGAAAAGAGGCACAACGTCGACAATGATGCACTTGGCCAAAAAGGGCGTATGCATTTTTTCCTGAATATATTCAGGAAAAAACGCATACGCCCTTTTGGGCCAAGCAAGCAAGCCTGTAAAGGAAATCTGCACTACAATGAAGTCTCACTGCCCCCCGGGCAAAAGGGCCATCTGAAAAAAGTGTAAAATCCAGAAAGGTAGGACAGGATATGGAGAACAGGGAGCCTTGTTATGCTGATTGGCAGGATGTAAATTGCCAGCAGCCACCCTGGAGTAGTGTATGGTGTTTCTTGAAACACGTAAGAAACAGAGCAACACAGCCTATGGCACTTCCACTTATGGTCCTATAGCTTACGGAAATTAAAATAAAAAACAGACAGCCACCCCAATATTTGGGACGGCTGTGTTCACAAGAAGCTCGTCTACAGTATCAGGTAAATATCCCAGAAAGCAAAAAATGGATAAAGAAGTTGTGGCACGTACGTGCAATGCAATATCACTCAGCAATGAAATCTGTGTCATCAGGCCCGTAGCGGCATAGTGAGTGGATGCAGGTACGGTGATTCTACGTGAACTACGTCACACAGAAAAAGAAACATCATAAGATATCACTAATACACGGAATGTAAACTTGACTACACATGAACTGAATTACAAAACAGAACAGGGACTCAAATTTAGAAAACCAACTAGTGCTTGGTTATGGGGAAAGGTACCTTGGGGTGCTGCATAAAACCAGAGACTGAAATTAGCACAGATAACATTCCATAAGCCAAATATGTAATAGACAAGACCTACTCCTTGCTCAACGAAATGGACTCAACACCACATATTCAACGCCTAGGAATATACCTGACTAGGAAGAATCTTAAAACCCATGGATATATATATGTCTCCGTAAGAGAATCAAGCGTGTGTACAGCGGCGGAAACGCAGCAGTGAAAATCCGATAAATCCCATTATCAAAATAAATTTCGAAAACAAAACACAAAGACAGTGAAATAGAGAGCAATTCTTAAATAATTCACTCAGGGCATGTGATGCAACCGGGATTGACCACATCTACACCCAGAGCTGGTTGAGACATAAGGCTGGACACTTCAGGCTGATAGCATTGGTGAGTTTCGGTGAGCAAATGCAGACCCTTTGAAGTCATACTGCATGGTACCCATTCCATGGGTCCCAACTCTCCAGGTTCAAGGCACTCTTCCTCCAGCTAAAACATGCATGGGAAACCCAGAGTATCGTCCACCGTGTGATTGGGAAACGATTTAAAATGCATCTCAGTTTTCGTATCCTGGTCCTCAGGTTCACCATTCCAAATGCTTTACTAACACTCTCCCCGCTTGGAGAGTCAGTGCCTTTAACCTCCTGTTTGGCACAGCTTGCAATTTCTCTGCAAGATGAACAGGAATAGGGAGAAGCAATGAGAGACTAGCTGTAGGTGTCTGCACGGGCAAATGTAACGCTCATTGCCGAGCAGGAAGAGGAATTAAACAAAGGCTCAGTGTGCCCTGCTGGAAACAGATTAGGGCCTGAAGCAATCCTGCGGTTTTGTGCCCAGCTCACAAGAAAGCGAGTTGAAGAAAGGAGCTCAGGGGCACTGTAATTCACAAACCTGCAGAGTTATAAATGACAGCTATCTTCCAAAAGTATATTGAAGTAAGCCTGCGAAGGGGACTTGAAAGCGGGGCAGAATTTCAGGAAAACGACTGCAGGGGGTAGACCGGAATTGCCCTGAAAGCATAGGAAAAGAGGCAGAACTTCGACAATGATGCACTTGGCCAAAAAGGGCGTATGCGTTTTTTCCTGAATATATTCAGGAAAAAACGCATACGCACTTTTTGGCCAACCAAGCAAGCCTGTAAAGGAAATCTGTACTACAATGAAGTCTCACTGCCCCCCGGGCAAAAGGGCCATCTGAAAAAAGTGTAAAATCCAGAAAGGTAGGACAGGATATGGAGAACAGGGAGCCTTGTTATGCTGATTGGCAGGATGTAAATTGCCAGCAGCCACCCTGGAGAAGTGTATGGTGTTACCTGAAACACGTAAGAAACAAAGCAACACAGCCTATGGCATTTTCACTTATTGTCCTATAGCTTACGGAAATTAAAATCAAAAACAGACAGCCACTCCAATACTTGGGACGGCTGTGTTCACAAGAAGCTCGTCTACAGTATCAGGTAAATATCCCAGAAAGCAAAAAATGGATAAAGAAGTTGTGGTACGTACGTACAATGCAATATCACTCAGCAATGGAATCTGTGTCATCAGGCCCGTAGCGGCATAGTGAGTGGATGCAGGTACGGTGATTCTACGTGAACTACGTCACACAGAAAAAGAAACATCATAAGATATCACTAATAAACGGAATGTAAACTTGACTACACATGAACTGAATTACAAAACAGAACAGGGTCTCAAATTTAGAAAACCAACTAGTGCTTGCTTATGGGGAAAGGTGCCTTTGGGTGCTGCATAAAATCAGAGACTGAAATTAGCACAGATAACTTTCCATAAGCCAAATATGTAATAGACAAGACCTACTCCTTGCTCAACGAAATGGACCCAACACCACATATTCAACGCATAGGTATATACCTGACTAGTAAGAATCTTAAAACCCATGGATATATATGTCTCCGTAAGAGAATCAAGCGTGTGTACAGCGGCCGAAACGCAGCAGTGAAAATCCGATAAACCCCATTATCAAAATAAATTTCGAAACAAAACACAAAGACAGTGAAATAGAGAGCAATTCTTAAATAATTCACTCAGGGCATGTGATGCAACCGGGATTGACCACATCTACACCCAGAGCTGGTTGAGACATAAGGCTGGACACTTCAGGCTGATAGCATTGGTGAGTTTCGGTGAGCAAATGCAGACCCTTTGAAGTCATACTGCATGGTACCCATTCCATGGGTCCCAACTCCACAGGTTCAAGGCATTCTTCCTCCAGCTAAAACATGCATGGGAAACCAAGAGTATCGTCCACCGTGTGATTGGGAAATGATTTAAAATGCATCTCAGTTTTCGTATCCTGGTCCTCGGGTTCACCATTCCAGATGCTTTACTAACACTCTCCCCGCTTGGAGAGTCAGTGCCTTTAACCTCCTGTTTGGCACAGCTTGCAATTTCTGTGCAAGATGAACAGGAATAGGGAGAACCAATGAGAGACTAGCTGTAGGTGTCTGCACGGGCAAATGTAACGCTCATTTCCCACCAGGAAGAGGAATTAAACGAAGGCTCAGCGTGCCCTGCTGAAAACAGATTAGGGCCTGAAGCAATCATTTGGTTTTGTGTCCAGCTCACAAGAAAGCGAGTTGAAGAAAGGAGCTCAGGGGCACTCTAATTCACAAACCTGCAGAGTTATAAATGACAGGTCTCCTCCAAAAATATATTGAAGTAAGCCTGCGAAGGGGACTTGAAAGCAGGGCTTAATTTCAGGAAAAAGATTGCAGGGGGTAGACTGGAATTGCCCTGAAAGCATAGGAAAAGAGGCACAATGTCGACAATAATGCACTTGGCCAAAAAGTGCGTATGCGTTTTTTCCTGAATATATTCAGGGAAAAACGCATACCCACTTTTTGGCCAACCAAGCAAGCCTGTAAAGAAATCTGCACTACAATGAAGTCTCACTGCCACCCGGGCAAAAGGGCCATCTGAAAAAAGTGTAAAATCCAGAAAGGTAGGACAGGATATGGAGAACAGTGAGCTTTGTTATGCCGATTGGCAGGATGTAAATTGCCAACAGCCAACCTGGAGAAGTGTATGGTGTTTCCTGAAACACGTAAGAAATAAAGCAACACAGCCTATGGCACTTGCACTTATGGTCCTATAGCTTAGGGAAATTAAAATCAAAAACAGACAGCCACCCCAATGTTTGGGACGGCTGTGTTCACAGGAAGCTCGTCTACAGTACCAGGTAAATATCCCAGAAAGCAAAAAATGGATAAAGAAGTTGTGGCACGTACGTGCAATGCAGTATCACTCAGCAATGAAATCTGTGTCATCAGGCCGGTAGCGGTTAGTGAGTGGATGCATGTACGGTGATTCTACGTGAAATACGTCACACAGAAATAGAAACATCATAAGATATCACTGATACACGGAATGTAAACTTGACTACACATGAACTGAATTACAAAACAGAACAGGGTCTCAAATTTAGAAAACCAACTAGAGCTTGCTTATGGGGAAAGGTGCGTTGGGGTGCTGCATAAAACCAGAGACTGAAATTAGCACAGATAACTTTCCATAAGCCAAATATATAATAGACAAGACCTACCACTTGGTCAAAGAAATAGACCCAACACCACATGTTCAACGCCTAGGAATATACATGACTAAGAAGAATCTTAAAACCCATGGATATATATGTTTCCGTAAGAGAATCAAGCATGTGTACAGCGGCCGAAACGCAGCAGTGATAATCCGATAAATCCAATTATCAAAATAAATTTCGAAAACAAAACACAAAGACAGTGAAATAGAGAGCAATTCTTAAATAATTCACTCAAGGCATGTGATGCAACCGGGATTGACCACATCTACACCCAGAGCTGGTTGAGACATAAGGCTGGACACTTCAGGCTGATAGCATTGGTGAGTTTTGGTGAGCAAATGCAGACCCTTTGAAGTCATACTGCATGGTACCCTTTCCATGGGTCCCAACTCTCCAGGTTCAAGGGATTCTTCATCCAGCTAAAACATGCATGGGAAAACCAGAGTATGGTCCACGTGTGATTGGGAAACGATTTAAAATGCATCTCAGTTTTCGTATCCTGGTCCTCGGGTTCACCATTCCAGATGCTTTACTAACACTCTCCCCGCTTGGAGAGTCAGTGCCTTTAACCTCCTGTTTGGCACAGCTTGCAATTTCTGTGCAAGATGAACAGGAATAGGGAGAACCAATGAGAGACTAGCTGTAGGTGTCTGCACGGGCAAATGTAACGCTCATTTTCCACAGGAAGAGGAATTGTCAAAAGGCTCACGGTGCCCTGCCGGAAACAGATTAGGGCCTGAAGCAATCCTGCGGTTTTGTGCCCAGCTCACAAGAAAGCGAGTTGAAGAAAGGAGCTCAGGGCCACTGTAATTCACAAACCTGCAGAGTTATAAATGACAGCTATCCTCCAAAAATATATTGAAGTAAGCCGGCGAAGGGGACTTGAAAGCGGGGCAGAGTTTCAGGAAAACCACTGCATGGGGTAGACTGGAATTGCCCTGAAAGCATAGGAAAAGAGGCACAACGTCGACATTGATGCACTTGGCCAAAAAGGGCGTATGCGTTTTTTCCTGAATATATTCAGGAAAAAACGCATACGCAATTTTTGGCCAACCAAGCAAGCCTGTAAAGGAAATCTGCACTACAATGAAGTCTCACTGCCTCCCGGGCAAAAGGGCCATCTGAAAAAAGTGTAAAATCCAGAAAGGTAGGACAGGATATGGAGAATAGGGAGCCTTGTTATGCTGATTGGCAGGATGTAAATTGCCAGCAGCCACCCTGGAGAAGTGTATGGTGTTTCCTAAAACACGTAAGAAACAGAGCAACACAGCCTATGGCACTTCCACTTATGGTCCTATAGCTTACAGAAATTAAAATCAAAACAGACAGCCACCCCAATATTTCGGATGGCTGTGTTCCCAAGAAGCTCGTCTACAGTACCAGGTAAATATCCCAGAAAGCAAAAATGGATAAAGAAGTTGTGGCACGTACGTGCAATGCAATATCACTCAGCAATGAAATCTGTGTCATCAGGCCCGTAGAGGCACAGTGAGTGGATGCAGGTACGGTGATTCTACGTGAACTACGTCACACAGAAAAAGAAACATCATAAGATATCACTAATACACGGAATGTAAACTTGACTACACATGAACTGAATTACAAAACAGAACAGGGTCTCAAATTTAGAAAACCAACTAGTGCTTGCTTATGGGGAAAGGTGTGTTGGGGTGCTGCAAAAAACCAGAGACTGAAATTAGCACAGATAACTTTCCATAAGCCAAATATGTAATAGACAAGACCTACTCCTTGCTCAACGAAATGGACCCAACACCACATATTCAACGCCTAGGAATATACCTGACTAGGAAGAATCTTAAAACCCATGGATATATATGTCTCCGTAAGAGAATCAAGCGTGTGTACAGCGGCCGAAACGCAGCAGTGAAAATCCGATAAATCCCATTATCAAAATAAATTTCGAAAACAAAACACAAAGACAGTGAAATAGAAAGCAATTCTTAAATAATTCACTCAGGGCATGTGATGCAACCGGGATTGACCACATCTACACACAGAGCTGGTTGAGACATAAGGCTGGACACTTCAGGCTGATAGCATTGGTGAGTTTCGGTGAGCAAATGCAGACCCTTTGAAGTCATACTTCATGATACCCATTCCATGGGTCCCAACTCTCCAGGTTCAAGGCATTCTTCCTCCAGCTAAAACATGCATGGGAAACCCAGAGTATCGTCCACGGTGTGATTGGGAAACGATTTAAATGCATCTCAGTTTTCGTATCCTGGTCCTCGGGTTCACCATTCCAGATGCTTTACTAACACTCTCCCCGCTTGGAGACTCAGAGCCTTTAACCTCCTGTTTGGCACAGCTTGCAATTTCTGTGCAAGATGAACAGGAATAGGGAGAACCAATGAGAGACTAGCTGTAGGTGTCTGCACGGGCAAATGTAACGCTCATTGCCCACCAGGAAGAGGAATTAAACAAAGGCTCAGTGTGCCCTGCTGGAAACAGATTAGGGCCTGAAGCAATCCTGCGGTTTTGTGCCCAGCTCACAAGAAAGCGAGTTGAAGAAAGGAGCTCAGGGGCACTGTAATTCACAAACCTGCAGAGTTATAAATGACAGCTATCTTCCAAAAGTATATTGAAGTAAGCCTGCGAAGGGGACTTGAAATTGGGACAGAATTTCAGGAAAACGATTGCAGGGGGTAGACTGGAATTGCCCTGAAAGCATAGGAAAAGAGGCACAACGTCGACAATGATGCACTTGGCCAAAAAGGGCGTATGCGTTTTTTCCTGAATATATTCAGGAAAAAACGCATACGCCCTTTTTGGCCAACCATGCAAGCCTGTAATGGAAATCTGCACTACAATGAAGTCTCAATGCCCCACGGGCAAGAGGGCCATCTGAAAAAAGTGTAAAATCCAGAAAGGTAGGACAGGATATGGAGAACAGGGAGCCTTGTTTTGCTGATTGGCAGGATGTAAATTGCCAACAGCCACCCTGGAGAAGTGTATGGTGTTTCCTGAAACACGTAAGAAATAAAGCAACACAGCCTATGGCAATTGCACTTATGGTCCTATTCCTTAGGGAAATTAAAATCAAAAACAGAGAGCCACCCCAAAGTTTGGGACGGCTGTGTTCCAAGGAAGCTCGTCTACAGTATCAGGTAAATATCCCAGAAAGCAAAAAATGGATAAAGAAGTTGTGGCACGTACGTGCAATGCAATATCACTCAGCAATGAAATCTGTGTCATCAGGCCCGTAGCGGCATAGTGAGTGGATGCAGGTACGGTGATTCTACGTGAACTACGTCACACAGAAAAAGAAACATCATAAGATATCACTAATACACGGAATGTAAACTTGACTACAGATGAACTGAATTACAAAACAGAACAGGGTCATAAATTTAGAAAACCAACTAGTGCTTGTTTATGGGCTAAGGTGCCCTGGGTTGCTGCATAAAAGCAGAGACTGAAATTAGCACAGATAACATTCCATAAGCCAAATATGTAATAGACAAGACCTACTCCTTGCTCAACGAAATGGACTCAACACCACATATTCAACGCCTAGCAATATACCTGACTAGGAAGAATCTTAAAACCCATGGATTTATATGTCTCCGTAAGAGAATCAAGCGTGTGTACAGCGACGGAAATGCAGCAGTGAAAATCCGATAAATCCCATTATCAAAATAAATTTCGAAAACAAAACACAAAGACAGTGAAATAGAGAGCAATTCTTAAATAATTCACTCAGGGCATGTGATGCAACCGGGATTGACCACATCTACACCCAGAGCTGGTTGAGACATAAGGCTGGACACTTCAGGCTGATAGCATTGGTGAGTTTCGGTGAGCAAATGCAGACCCTTTGAAGTCATACTGCATGGTACCCATTCCATGGGTCCCAACTCTCCAGGTTCAAGGGATTCTTCCTCCAGCTAAAACATGCATGGGAAACCCAGAGTATCGTCCACCGTGTGATTGGGAAATGATTTAAAATGCATCTCAGTTTTCGTATCCTGGTCCTCGGGTTCACCATTCCAGATGCTTTACTATCACTCTCCCCGCTTGGAGAGTCAGTGCCTTTAACCTCCTGTTTGGCACAGCTTGCAATTTCTGTGCAAGATGAACAGGAATAGGGAGAACCAATGAGAGACTAGCTGTAGGTGTCTGCACGGGCAAATGTAACGCTCATTGCACACCAGGAAGAGGAATTAAACAAAGGCACAGTGTGCCCTGCTGGAAACAGATTAGGGCCTGAAGCAATCCTGCGGTTTTGTGCCCAGCTCACAAGAAAGCGAGTTGAAGAAAGGAGCTCAGGGGCACTGTACTTCACAAACCTGCAGAGATATAAATGACAGCTATCCTCCCAAAATATATTGAAGTAAGCCTGCGAAGGGGACTTGAAAGCGGGGCTGAATTTCAGGAAAACGATTGCAGGGGGTAGACTGGAATTGCCCTGAAAGCATAGGAAAAGAGGCAGAACGTCGACAATGATGCACTTGGCCAAAAAGGGCGTATACGTTTTTTCCTGAATATATTCAGGAAAAAACGCATACGCCCTTTTTGGCCAACCAAGCAAGCCTGTAAAGGAAATCTGCACTACAATGAAATCTCACTGCCCCCCCGGGCAAAAGGGCCATCTGAAAAAAGTGTAAAATCCAGAAAGGTAGGACAGGATATGGAGAACAGGGAGCCTTGTTATGCTGATTGGCAGGATGTAAATTGCCAGCAGCCACCCTGGAGAAGTGTATGGTGTTTCCTGAAACACATAAGAAACAAAGCAACACAGCCTATGGCACTTCCACTTATGGTCCTATAGCTTACGGAAATTAAAATCAAAAACAGACAGCCACCCCAATATTTGGGACGGCTGTGTTCACAAGAAGCTCGTCTACAGTATCAGGTAAATATCCCAGAAAGCAAAAAATGGATAAAGAAGTTGTGGCACGTACGTGCAATGCAATATCACTCAGCAATGAAATCTGTGTCATCAGGCCCGTAGCGGCATAGTGATTGGATGCAGTTACGGTGATTCTACGTGAACTACGTCACACAGAAAAAGAAACATCATAAGATATCACTAATACACAGAATGTAAACTTGACTACACATGAACTGAATTACAAAACAGAACAGGGTCTCAAATTTAGAAAACCAACTAGTGCTTGCTTATGGGGAAAGGTGCGTTGGGGTGCTGCATAAAACCAGAGACTGAAATTAGCACAGATAACATTCCATAAGCCAAATATGTAATAGACAAGACCTACTCCTTGCTCAACGAAATGGACTCAACACCACATATTCAACGCCTAGGAATATACCTGACTAAGAAGAATCTAAAAACCCATGGATATATATGTCTCCGTAAGAGAATCAAGCGTGTGTACAGCGGCGGAAATGCAGCAGTGAAAATCCGATAAATCCCATTATCAAAATAAATTTCGAAAACAAAACACAAAGACAGTGAAATAGAGAGCAATTCTTAAATAATTCACTCAGGGCATGTGATGCAACCGGGATTGACCACATCTACACCCAGAGCTAGTTGAGACATAAGGCTGGACACTTCAGGCTGATAGCATTGGTGAGTTTCGGTGAGCAAATGCAGACCCTTTGAAGTCATACTGCATGGTACCCAATCCATGGGTCCCAACTCTCCAGGTTCAAGGCATTCTTCCTCTTGCTAAAACATGCATGGGAAACCCAGAGTATCGTCCACCGTGTGATTGGGAAACGATTTAAAATGCATCTCAGTTTTCGTATCCTGGTCCTCGGGTTCACCATTCCAGATGCTTTACTAACACTCTCCCCGCTTGGAGAGTCAGTGCCTTTAACCTCCTGTTTGGCACAGCTTGCAATTTCTGTGCAAGATGAACAGGAATAGGGAGAACCAATGAGAGACTAGCTGTAGGTGTCTGCACGGGCAAATGTAACGCTCATTTCCCACCAGGAAGAGGAATTAAACAAAGGCGCAGCGTGCCCTGCCGGAAACAGATTAGGGCCTGAAGCAATCCTGCAGTTTTGTGCCCAGCTCACAAGAAAGCGAGTTGAAGAAAGGAGCTCAGGGGCACTGTAATTCACAAACCTGCAGAGTTATAAATGACAGCTATCCTCCAAAAATATATTGAAGTAAGCCTGCGAAGGGGACTTGAAAGCGGGGCAGAATTTCAGGAAAACGATTGCAGGGGGTAGACTGGAATTGCCCTGTAAGCATAGGAAAAGAGGCAGAACGTCGACAATGATGCACTTGGCCAAAAAGGGCGTATGCGTTTTTTCCTGAATATATTCAGGAAAAAACGCATACGCCCTTTTTGGCCAACCAAGCAAGCCTGTAAAGGAAATCTGCACTACAATGAAATCTCACTGCCCCCCCGGGCAAAAGGGCCATCTGAAAAAAGTGTAAAATCCAGAAAGGTAGGACAGGATATGGAGAACAGGGAGCCTTGTTATGCTGATTGGCAGGATGTAAATTGCCAGCAGCCACCCTGGAGAAGTGTATGGTGTTTCCTGAAATACGTAAGAAACAAAGCAACACAGCCTATGGCACTTCCACTTATGGTCCTATAGATTACGGAAATTAAAATCAAAAACAGACAGCCACCCAAATATTTGGGACGGCTGTGTTGACAATAAGCTCGTCTACAGTATCAGGTAAATATCCCAGAAAGCAAAAAATGGATAAAGAAGTTGTGGCACGTACGTGCAATGCAATATCACTCAGCAATGAAATCTGTGTCATCAGGCCCGTAGCGGCATAGTAAGTGGATGCAGGTACGGTGATTCTACGTGAACTACGTCACACAGAAAAAGAAACATCGTAAGATATCACTAATACACGGAATGTAAACTTGACTACACATGTACTGAATTACAAAACAGAACAGGGTCTCAAATTTAGAAAACCAACTAGTGCTTGCTTATGGGGAAAGGTGCGTTGGGGTGCTGCATAAAAACAGAGACTGAAATTAGCACAGATAACATTCCATAAGCCAAATATGTAATAGACAAGACCTATTCCTTGCTCAACGAAATGGACTCAACACCACATATTCAACGCCTAGGAATATACCTGACTAGGAAAAATCTTAAAACCCATGGATATATATGTCTCCGTAAGAGAATCAAGCGTGTGTACAGCGACGGAAATGCAGCAGTGAAAATCCGATAAATCCCATTATCAAAATAAATTTCGAAAACAAAACACAAAGACAGTGAAATAGAGAGCAATTCTTAAATAATTCACTCAGGGCATGTGATGCAACCGGGATTGACCACATCTACACCCAGAGCTGGTTGAGACATAAGGCTGGACACTTCAGGCTGATAGCATTGGTGAGTTTCGGTGAGCAAATGCAGACCCTTTGAAGTCATACTGCATGGTACCCATTCCATGGGTCCCAACTCTCCAGGTTCAAGGGATTCTTGCTCCAGCTAAAACATGCATGGGAAACCCAGAGTATCGTCCACCGTGTGATTGGGAAATGATTTAAAATGCATCTCAGTTTTCGTATCCTGGTCCTCGGGTTCACCATTCCAGATGCTTTACTATCACTCTCCCCGCTTGGAGAGTCAGTGCCTTTAACCTCCTGTTTCGCACAGCTTGCAATTTCTGTGCAAGATGAACAGGAATAGGGAGAACCAATGAGAGACTAGCTGTAGGTGTCTGCACGGGCAAATGTAACGCTCATTGCCCATCAGGAAGAGGAATTAAACAAAGGCACAGTGTGCCCTGCTGGAAACAGATTAGGGCCTGAAGCAATCCTGCGGATTTGTGCCCAGCTCACAAGAAAGCGAGTTGAAGAAAGGAGCTCAGGGGCACTGTACTTCACAAACCTGCAGAGTTATAAATGACAGCTATCCTCCAAAAATATATTGAAGTAAGCCTGCGAAGGGGACTTGAAAGCGGGGCTGAATTTCAGGAAAACGATTGCAGGGGGTAGACTGGAATTGCCCTGAAAGCATAGGAAAAGAGGCACAACGTCGACAATGATGCACTTGGCCAAAAAGGGCGTATGCGTTTTTTCCTGAATATATTCAGGAAAAAACGCATACGCCCTTTTTGGCCAACCAAGGAAGCCTGTAAAGGAAATCTGCACTACAATGAAATCTCACTGCCCCCCCGGGCAAAAGGGCCATCTGAAAAAAGTGTAAAATCCAGAAAGGTAGGACAGGATATGGAGAACAGGGAGCCTTGTTATGCTGATTGGCAGGATGTAAATTGCCAGCAGCCACCCTGGAGAAGTGTATGGTGTTTCCTGAAACACGTAAGAAACAAAGCAACACAGCCTATGGCACTTCCACTTATGGTCCTATAGCTTACGGAAATTAAAATCAAAAACAGACAGCCACCCCAATATTTGGGACGCCTGTGTTCACAAGAAGCTCGTCTACAGTATCAGGTAAATATCCCAGAAAGCAAAAAATGGATAAAGAAGTTGTGGCACGTACGTGCAATGCAATATCACTCAGCAATGAAATCTGTGTCATCAGGCCCGTAGCGGCATAGTAAGTGGATGCAGGTACGGTGATTCTACGTGAACTACGTCACACAGAAAAAGAAACATCATAAGATATCACTAATACACGGAATGTAAACTTGAGAACACATGAACTGAATTACAAAACAGAACAGGGTCTCAAATTTAGAAAACCAACTAGTGCTTGCTTATGGGGAAAGGTGCCATGGGGTGCTGCATAAAACCAGAGACTGAAATTAGCACAGATAACATTCCATAAGCCAAATATGTAATAGACAAGACCTACTCCTTGCTCAACGAAATGGACTCAACACCACATATTCAACGCCTAGGAATATACCTGACTAGGAAGTATCTTAAAACCCATGGATATATATGTCTCCGTAAGAGAATCAAGCGTGTGTACAGCGGCGGAAATGCAGCAGTGAAAATCCGATAAATCCCATTATCAAAACAAATTTCGAAAACAAAACACAAAGACAGTGAAATAGAGAGCAATTCTTAAATAATTCACTCAGGGCATGTGATGCAACCGGGATTGACCACATCTACACCCAGAGCTGGTTGAGACATAAGGCTGGACACTTCAGGCTGATAGCATTGGTGAGTTTCGGTGAGCAAATGCAGACCCTTTGAAGTCATACTGCATGGTACCCATTCCATGGGTCCCAACTCTCCAGGTTCAAGGCATTCTTCCTCCAGCTAAAACATGCATGGGAAACCCAGAGTATCGTCCACCGTGTGAGTGGGAAACGATTTAAAATGCATCTCAGTTTTCGTATCCTGGTCCTCGGGTTCACCATTCCAGATGCTTTACTAACACTCTCCCCGCTTGGAGAGTCAGTGCCTTTAACCTCCTGTTTGGCACAGCTTGCCATTTCTGTGCAAGATGAACAGGAATAGGGAGAACCAATGAGAGACTAGCTGTAGGTGTCTGCACGGGCAAATGTAACGCTCATTGCCCACCAGGAAGAGGAATTAAACAAAGGCTCAGTGTGCCCTGCTGGAAACAGATTAGGGCCTGAAGCATTCCTGCGGTTTTGTGCCCAGCTCACAAGAAAGCGAGTTGAAGAAAGGAGCTCAGGGGCACTGTACTTCACAAACCTGCAGAGTTATAAATGACAG
This sequence comes from Phocoena phocoena, assembly GCF_963924675.1. NCBI lineage: Eukaryota > Metazoa > Chordata > Mammalia > Artiodactyla > Phocoenidae > Phocoena > Phocoena phocoena. Next base: position 787,823 of record NW_027077507.1, on the reverse strand, counting down.
CTATCCTCCAAAAATATATTGAAGTAAGCCTGCGAAGGGGACTTGAAAGCGGGGCTGAATTTCAGGAAAACGATTGCAGGGGGTAGACTGGAATTGCCCTGAAAGCATAGGAAAAGAGGCACAACGTCGACAATGATGCACTTGGCCAAAAAGGGCGTATGCGTTTTTTCCTGAATATATTCAGGAAAAAACGCATACGCCCTTTTTGGCCAACCAAGCAAGCCTGTAAAGGAAATCTGCACTACAATGAAATCTCACTGCCCCCCCGGGCAAAAGGGCCATCTGAAAAAAGTGTAAAATCCAGAAAGGTAGGACAGGATATGGAGAACAGGGAGCCTTGTTATGCTGATTGGCAGGATGTAAATTGCCAGCAGCCACCCTGGAGAAGTGTATGGTGTTTCCTGAAACACGTAAGAAACAAAGCAACACAGCCTATGGCACTTCCACTTATGGTCCTATAGCTTACGGAAATTAAAATCAAAAACAGACAGCCACCCCAATATTTGGGACGCCTGTGTTCACAAGAAGCTCGTCTACAGTATCAGGTAAATATCCCAGAAAGCAAAAAATGGATAAAGAAGTTGTGGCACGTACGTGCAATGCAATATCACTCAGCAATGAAATCTGTGTCATCAGGCCCGTAGCGGCATAGTAAGTGGATGCAGGTACGGTGATTCTACGTGAACTACGTCACACAGAAAAAGAAACATCATAAGATATCACTAATACACGGAATGTAAACTTGAGAACACATGAACTGAATTACAAAACAGAACAGGGTCTCAAATTTAGAAAACCAACTAGTGCTTGCTTATGGGGAAAGGTGCCATGGGGTGCTGCATAAAACCAGAGACTGAAATTAGCACAGATAACATTCCATAAGCCAAATATGTAATAGACAAGACCTACTCCTTGCTCAACGAAATGGACTCAACACCACATATTCAACGCCTAGGAATATACCTGACTAGGAAGAATCTTAAAACCCATGGATATATATGTCTCCGTAAGAGAATCAAGCGTGTGTACAGCGGCGGAAATGCAGCAGTGAAAATCCGATAAATCCCATTATCAAAACAAATTTCGAAAACAAAACACAAAGACAGTGAAATAGAGAGCAATTCTTAAATAATTCACTCAGGGCATGTGATGCAACCGGGATTGACCACATCTACACCCAGAGCTGGTTGAGACATAAGGCTGGACACTTCAGGCTGATAGCATTGGTGAGTTTCGGTGAGCAAATGCAGACCCTTTGAAGTCATACTGCATGGTACCCATTCCATGGGTCCCAACTCTCCAGGTTCAAGGCATTCTTCCTCCAGCTAAAACATGCATGGGAAACCAAGAGTATCGTCCACCGTGTGATTGGGAAACGATTTAAAATGCATCTCAGTTTTCGTATCCTGGTCCTCGGGTTCACCATTCCAGATGCTTTACTAACACTCTCCCCGCTTGGAGAGTCAGTGCCTTTAACCTCCTGTTTGGCACAGCTTGCCATTTCTGTGCAAGATGAACAGGAATAGGGAGAACCAATGAGAGACTAGCTGTAGGTGTCTACACGGGCATATGTAATGCTCATTGCCCACCAGGAAGAGGAATTAAACAAAGGCTCAGTGTGCCCTGCTGGAAACAGATTAGGGCCTGAAGCAATCCTGCGGTTTTGTGCCCAGCTCACAAGAAAGCGAGTTGAGGAAAGGAGCTCAGGGGCACTGTACTTCACAAACCTGCAGAGTTATAAATGACAGCTATCCTCCAAAAATATATTGAAGTAAGCCTGCGAAGGGGACTTGAAAGCGGGGCTGAATTTCAGGAAAACGATTGCAGGGGGTAGACTGGAATTGCCCTGAAAGCATAGGAAAAGAGGCACAACGTCGACAATGATGCACTTGGACAAAAAGGGCGTATGCGTTTTTTCCTGAATATATTCAGGAAAAAACGCATACGCCCTTTTTGGCCAACCAAGCAAGCCTGTAAAGGAAATCTGCACTACAATGAAATCTCACTGCCCCCCGGGCAAAAGGGCCATCTGAAAAAAGTGTAAAATCCAGAAAGGTAGGACAGGATATGGAGAACAGGGAGCCTTGTTATGCTAATTGGCAGGATGTAAATTGCCAGCAGCCACCCTGGAGAAGTGTATGGTGTTTCCTGAAACACGTAAGAAACAAAGCAACACAGCCTATGGCACTTCCACTTATGGTCCTATAGCTTACGGAAATTAAAATCAAAAACAGACAGCCACCCCAATATTTGGGACGGCTGTGTTCACAAGAAGCTCGTCTACAGTATCAGGTAAATATCCCAGAAAGCAAAAAATGGATAAAGAAGTTGTGGCACGTACGTACAGTGCAATATCACTCAGCAATGAAATCTGTGTCATCAGGCCCGTAGCGGCATTGTGAGTGGAAGCAGGTACGGTGATTCTACGTGAACTACGTCACACAGAAAAAGAAACATCATAAGATATCACTAATACACGGAATGTAAACTTGACTACACATGAACTGAATTACAAAACAGAACAGGGTCTCAAATTTAGAAAACCAACTAGTGCTTGCTTATGGGGAAAGGTGCCTTGGGGTGCTGCATAAAACCAGAGACTGAAATTAGCACAGATAACATTCCATAAGCCAAATATGTAATAGACAAGACCTACTCCTTGCTCAACGAAATGGACTCAACACCACATATTCAACGCCTAGGAATATACCTGACTAGGAAGAATCTTAAAACCCATGGATATATATGTCTCCGTAAGAGAATCAAGCGTGTGTACAGCGGCCGAAATGCAGCAGTGAAAATCCGATAAATCCCATTATCAAAATAAATTTCGAAAACAAAACACAAAGACAGTGAAATAGAGAGCAATTCTTAAATAATTCACTCAGGGCATGTGATGCAACCGGGATTTAACACATCTACACCCAGAGCTGGTTGAGACATAAGGCTGGACACATCAGGCTGATAGCATTGGTGAGTTTCGGTGAGCAAATGCAGACCCTTTGAAGTCATACTGCATGGTACCCATTCCATCGGTCCCAACTCTCCAGGTTCAAGGGATTCTTCCTCCAGCTAAAACATGCATGGGAAACCCAGAGTATCGTCCACCGTGTGATTGGGAAACGATTTAAAATGCATCTCAGTTTTCGTATCCTGGTCCTCGGGTTCACCATTCCAGATGCTTTACTAACACTCTCCCCGCTTGGAGAGTCAGTGCCTTTAACCTCCTCTTTGGCACAGCTTGCAATTTCTGTGCAAGATGAACAGGAATAGGGAGAACCAATGAGAGACTAGCTGTAGGTGTCTGCACGGGCAAATGTAACGCTCATTGCCCACCAGGAAGGGGAATTAAACAAAGGCTCAGTGTGCCCTGCTGGAAACAGATTAGGGCCTGAAGCAATCCTGCGGTTTTGTGCCCAGCTCACAAGAAAGCGAGGTGAAGAAAGGAGCTCAGGGGCACTGTAATTCACAAATCTACAGAATTATAAATGACAGCTATCTTCCAAAAGTATATTGAAGTAAGCCTGCGAAGGGGACTTGAAAGTGGGCAGAATTTCAGGAAAACGATTGCAGGGGGTAGACTGGAATTGCCCTGAAAGCATAGGAAAAGAGGCACAACGTCGACAATGATGCACTTGGCCAAAAAGTGCGTATGCGTTTTTTCCTGTATATATTCTGGAAAAAACGCATACGCCCTTTTGGCCAACCAAGCAAGCCTGTAAAGGAAATCTGCACTACAATGAAGTCTCACTGCCCCTCGGGCAAGAGGGCCATCTGAAAAAAGTGTAAAATCCAGAAAGGTAGGACAGGATATGGAGAACAGGGAGCCTTGTTATGCTGATTGGCAGGATGTAAATTGCCAGCAGCCACCCTGGAGAAGTGTATGGTGTTTCCTGAAACACGTAAGAAACAAAGCAACACAGCCTATGGCACTTCCACTTATGGTCCTATAGCTTACAGAAATTAAAATCAAAAACAGACAGCCACCCCAATATTTGGGACGGCTGTGTTCACAAGAAGCTCGTCTACAGTATCAGGTAAATGTCCCAGAAAGCAAAAAATGGATAAAGAAGTTGTGGCACGTACGTGCAATGCAATATAACTCAGCAATGAAATCTGTGTCATCAGGCCCGTAGCGGCATAGTGAGTGGATGCACGTACGGTGATTCTACGTGAACTACGTCACACAGAAAAAGAAACATCATAAGATATCACTAATACACGGAATGTAAACTTGACTACACATGAACTGAATTACAAAAAAGAACAGGGTCTCAAATTTAGAAAACCAACTAGTGCTTGCTTATGGGGAAAGGTGCCTTGGGGTGCTGCATAAAACCAGAGACTGAAATTAGCACAGATAACTTTCCATAAGCCAAATATGTAATAGACAAGACCTACTCCTTGCTCAACGAAATGGACTCAACACCACATATTCAACGCCTAGGAATATACCTTACTAGGAAGAATCTTATAAACCATGGATTTATATGTCTCCGTAAGAGAATCAAGCGTGTGTACAGCGGCATAAACGCAGAAGTGAAAATCCGATAAATCCCATTATCAAAATAAATTTCAAAAACAAAACACAAAGACAGTGAAATAGATTGCAATTCTTAAACAATTCACTCAGGGCATGTGATGCAACCGGGATTGACCACATCTACACCCACAGCTGGTTGAGACATAAGGCTGGACACTTCAGGCTGAAAGCATTGGTGAGTTTTTGTGAGCAAATGCAGACCCTTTGAAGTCATACTGCATGGTACCCATTCCATGGGTCCCAACTCTCCAGGTTCAAGGGATTCTTCCTCCAGCTAAAACATGCATGGGAAACCCAGAGTATCGTCCACCGTGTGATTGGGAAATGATTTAAAATGCATCTCAGTTTTCGTATCCTGGTCCTCGGGTTCACCATTCCAGATGCTTTACAAACACTCTCCCCGCTTGGAGAGTCAGTGCCTTTAACCTCCTGTTTGGCACAGCTTGCCATTTCTGTGCAAGATGAACAGGAATAGGGAGAACCAATGAGAGACTAGCTGTAGGTGTCTGCACGGGCAAATGTAATGCTCATTTCCCACCAGGAAGAGGAATTAACCAAACGCTCAGCGTGCCCTGCTGGAAAGAGATTAGTGCCTGAAGCAATCCTGCGGTTTTGTGCCCAGCTCACAAGAAAGCGAGTTGAAGAAAGGAGCTCAGGGGCACTGTAATTCACAAACCTGCAGAGTTATAAATGACAGCTATCCTCCAAGAATATATTGAAGTAAGCCTGCAAAGGGGACTTGAAAGCGGGGCAGAAATTCAGGAAAACGATTGAAGGGTTAAACTGGAATTGCACTTAAAGAATAGGAAAAGAGGCAGAACGTCGATAATGATGCACTTGTCCAAAAAGTGCGGATGCTTTTTTCCCTAAATATATTCAGGAAAAAACGCATACGCACTTTTTGGCCAACCAAGAAGCTTGTAAATAAACCTGCACTACAATGAAATCTCAGTGCCCCCCAGGGCAAAAGGGCCATTTAAAAAAATTGTAAAATCCAGAAACGGAGGACAGGCAATGGAAAACAGGGATCCTTATTATGCTGATGCATATGATGTAAATTGCCGACAGCCATTCTGGAGAAGTGTTATGTGTTTCCTGAAACACGTAAGAAACAAAGCAACACAGCCTATGGCACTTCCACTTATGGTGTTACAGCTTAGGGAAATTAAAATCAAAAACACCCAGCCACCTCAAAGTTTGGGACCTCTCTGTTCACAAGAACCTCGTTTACAGTACCAGGTAAATATCTCAGAGAGCAAACAATGGATAAAGAAGTTGTGGTACGTACGTACAATGGAATATCACTCAGCAATGAAATCTGTGTCATCAGGCCCGTAGTGGCATAGTGAGTGGATACAGGTATGGTGATTCTACGTGAAATAAGTCACACATAAAAAGAAACATCATAAAATATCACTAATACACAGTATGTAAACTTGACTACACATGAACTGAATTACAAAACAGAACAGTCTCAAATTTAGAAAACCAACTTGTGCTTTCTTATGGAGAAAGGTGCGTTGGAGTGCTGCATAAAACCAGAGACTGAAATTAGCACAGATACCGTTCCATAAGCCAAATATGTAATAGACAAGACCTACTCCTTGCTCAACGAAATGGACTCAACACCACATATTCAACGCCTAGGAATATACCTGACTAGGAAGAATCTTAAAACCCGTGGATATTTATGTCTCCATAAGAGAATCAAGAGTGTGTACAGCGGCATTAACGCAGCAGTGAAAATCCGATAAATCCCAGTGTCAAAAAAAATTTCAAAAACAAAACACAATGACAGTGAAATAGAGAGCAATTCTTAAATAACTCACACAGGACATGTGATGCAACCTGGTTTACCACATCTACACCCAGAGCTGGGTGAGAGATAAGGCTTGACCCTTTGGGCTGATAGCATTGGTGAGGTTCAGTGAGCAAATGCAGACCCTTTGATGTCATACTGCCTGGTACCCATTCCATGGTTCCCAACTCTCCAGGTTCAAGGGATTCTTCCTTATGCTAAAATTTGCATGGGAAACCCAGAGTATGCTCCACCGTGTGACTGGGAAACCTTTTTACATGCATGTCTGTTTTCGTCCCCTGGTACTCAGGTTCACCATTCCAGACCCTTTTCTTACACTCTCCCCATTTGGAGAGTCAGTGCCTTTAACCTCCTGTTTGGCACTGTTTGCAATTTCTGCGCAAGATGAACAGGAATAAGGAGAACCAATGGGAGACTATCTGTAGGTGTGTGCACGGGCAAATATTTTTTTTAACATCTTTATTGGGGTATAATTGCTTTACAATGGTGTGTTAGTTTTTGCTTTATAACAAAGTGAATCAGCTATACATATACATATGCTCCCTGTGTCTTCCCTCTTGTGTCTCCCTCCCTCCCTCTCTCCCCCTTCCACCCCTCCAGGCTGTCCCAACGCCCCGAGCTAATATCCCTGTGCCTTGCGGCTGCTTCCCCCTTGCTATCTACCTTACTACATTTGTTAGTGTGTATATGTCCATGACTCTCTCTCGCCCTGTCAAAACTCACCATTCCCCCTCCCCATATCCTCAATTCCGTTCTCCAGTAGGTCTGCGCCTCTATTCCTGTCTTATCCCTAGGTTCTTCATGACATTTTTTCCCTTTAAATTCTATATATATGTGTTAGCATACGCTATTTGTCTTTTTCTTTCTGACTTACTTCACTCTGTATGACAGACTCTAGGTCTATCCATCTCATTACAAATAACTCAGTTTCATTTCTTTTTAAGGCTGAGTAATATTCCATTGTGTATATGTGCCACATCTTCTTTATCCATTCGTCCGATGATGGGCGCTTAGGTTCTTTCCATCTCCGGGCTATTGTAAATAGAGCTGCAATGAACATTTTGGTACATGACTCTTTTTGAATTTTGGTTTTCTCAGGGTATATGCCCAGTATGCACGGGCAATTTTAACACTCATTTCCCAACAGGAAAAGGAATTAACCAAAGGCTCAGCATGCCGTGCTGGAACAAGATTAGGGCCTGAAGCAATCCTGCGGTTTTGTGCCCAGCTCACAAGAAAGCGAGTTGAGGAAAGGAGCTCAGGGGCACTGTCATTCACATACCTGCAGACTTATAAATGACAGAAATCGTACAAAAATATATTGAATTAAGGCTGCGAAGAGGACTTGAAAGTGGGGCAGAATTGCTGGAATCCGATTTCAGGAGGTAGACGTGAATTGCTCTGAAAGCATAAGAGAAGTGGCAGAACCTCGTCAATGAAGCACTTGGCCAAAAAGGGCATATGCATTTTTTCCAGGGCCATCATTCACGGGAGTAGGAGGCTCCCAGCATGCTCCAGTGGCCAACAGAGGGCCCACGTCGCCAAGGCGATGTGAGCTAGCCAGGCAGGAGTGACCTGACATCAGAGGGCCCACCTCACAGAATGGTAGGGAACCCAGCCAGGATCAGACTCTCCCCAGAGGGCCCACATCACCAAGGTGATGGGAACCAGGCAGGAGTGTCCTCACACCCGTGGGGCCACATCATCAAAAGTTGTGGCCTCAAACCAGAGGACCCACATCACCATGGGTTTCGGAGTGAAGCAGGCAGGATTAACCTCACAACACATGTCCCATTGTATACAAAAGGTGTGGAAGCCAGCAGTTGGATCTTCCTAGCAGGCGGCCCAGAGCACTGAGGCTATGAGATCCAGGCCGGCATGAACTCACAACAGAGGGCCCTCATTGTGATTCTGTAAGCAACCCAGCCGTTGTGACCTCAGAGCAGAAGGCCCACATCCCCATGGGGAAGGGAAACAAGCAGGAGTGTCATCGCAAGAGTGGGCACACATGAAAAAATGTGGGGAGCCCAGCAATTAGTGCCTGATGCCAGAGGGCCCTCATCACCGAGGGGCGGTGGCTCCCAGCCAGCTCCGACTGCTACCAGAGGGGCGACGTCGCCAATGCGGAGTGCGACAACCAGGCAGGAGTGACCTCAGAGCAGAGGGTCAACCTCACAGAAGTGTGAAGAACCAAAGAGGATCAGATTCTCACCAGAGGGCCCACATCACCAAGGGAATGGGAACCAGGCAGGAGTGTCCTCACACTAGTGGGGCCACATCACCAAAAAGTGAGGGACCCAGCACACGTGGCCTCAAACCAGAGGACACACATCACAAGGGAGCTGGGATTGAGGCAGGCAGGAGGAGCCTCAAAACAGAGGGACCATAGAATTAAAGAGGTGAAGAATCCCGCAGTTGGAACCTCCCAGCAGGCGGCCAGGAGCAGCGAGACTATGGGATCCAGGCCGGAGTGATCTCACACCAGAGGGCCGTCATCATGAAACTGTGAGCAACCTAGGCGTTGGGATCTCAGAGCAGAAGGCCCACATTCCCATGGGGTTGGGAACCTGTCAGAAGTGTACTCGCACCACAGGGCACACATCAGAGAATTTAGGGAACCCAGGAGTTAGGGCCTGATGCCAGAGGGCCCTCATTACCAAGGGGAGGAGACTCCAATCAGGCACCAACACCCAACTGAGGTCCCACGTCGCCAAGGTGACGTGTGACAGCCAGGTAGGAGTGATCTCACCGCAGAGGGCCTACCTCACAGAAGGGTGAGGAACACAGCCAGGATAAGACTCTCACCAGAGGGCCCACATCACCAAGGTGATCAGAACCAGGCAGGAGAGTCTTCACACCAGTGTGGCCACATCATAGAAAGGTGAGGAACCCAGCACATGTGGCCTAAACCAGAAGACCCACATCTCCAAGGGGCTCGGAATGAGGCAGGCAGGAGTAGCCTCACAACACAGGGCCCATAGAATAAAAAAGCTGAGGAATCCAGCAATGGGAACCTCCCAGCAGGCGGCCAAGAGCACCAAGTCTATGCGATTCAGGCCGCAGTAAACTCACAGCAGAGGGTCCACATCATGAAACTGCGAGCAACCCAGCCATTTGGACCTCAGAGCAGAAGGTCCACATCCCCAAGGTGTTGGGAGCATGGCAGGAGTGTCCTCGCACCACTTAGCACATATCAGAAAATGTGGGTACCCAGCAGTTAGGGCCTGACGCCAGAGGGCCCTCATCACTGAGGGGAGGAGGCTCCCAGCATGTTCCAACTACCACAAGAGGGCCCACGTCGCCAAGGCGGGGTGTGCCAGCCAGGCAGGAGTGACCTCACAGCAGACGGCCCACCTCAAAGAAGTGTGAGGAACCCAACCAGGATCAGACTCTCACCAGAGGGCCCATATCACCAAGGGGACGGGAACCAGGCACGAGTGTCCTCACACCAGTGGGGCCACATCACTAAAAGATGAGGAAACTGGCACATGTGGCCACAAACCAGAGGACCTACATCACCAAGGGGCTGGGAGTGACACAGGCAGGAGGAGCCTCCCAACACAGGGCCCAAAGAATAAAAAAGGTGAGGAACCCAGCAGTTGGAACTTCCCAGCAGGCGGCCCAGAGTACAGAGGCTATGGGATCTAGGAATGAGTGAACTAACACCAGAGAGCTAACATCAGGAAACTGTGAGCAACCCAGTCGTTGGAACCTCAGAGCAGAAGGCCCATATCGCCATGGGGATGGGAACATTTCACGAGTGTCCTGGCATCACTGGGCTCACATCAGAAAACCTGGGGAGCCCAGCAGTTAGAGCCTGACGCCAGAGGGACCTCATCACCGAGGACAGGAGTCTCCAAAAGGATCCAACTGCCACCAGAGGGCCGACGTCACCAAGGCAATGGGAGCAAGCCAGGCAGGAGTTACCTCAGAGCACAGGGCCCACCTCACAGAACGGTAAGGAACCCAGCCAGGATCAGACTCTCACCAGAGGGGCCACATCACCAAGGGGCTGGGAAACAGGCACGAGTGTCCTCACACCATTGGGGCCACATCATCGAAAGGTGAGGGACCCAGCACACGTGGCCTCACACCAGAGGACACACATCACAACGGGGCTGGGATTGAGGCAGGCAGGAGGAGCCTCAAAACAGAGGGCCCATAGAATAAAAAAGGTGAGGAATCCCGCAGTTGGAACCTCCCAGCAGGCGCCCAGGAGCAGCAAGCCTATGGGATCTAGGCCGGAATGAACGCACATCAGAGGGCCCTCATCATGAAACTGTGAGCACCCCAGCCGTTGGGACCTCAGAGCAGAAGGCCCACATTCCCATGGGGTTGGGAACCTGACAGGAGTGTACTCGCACCACAGGTCGCACATCTGCAAATTTTGGGAGCCCAGGAGTTAGGGTCTGACGCAAGAGGGCCCTCATTACCGAGGGACGGAGACTCGCAGCAGACACCAACTCCCAACTGAGGGCCCACGTCACCAAGGTGATGTGTGCCAGCCAGGCAGGAGTGACCTCACCGCAGAGGGCCTACCTCACAGAAGGGTGAGGAAACCAGCCAGGATAAGACTCTCACCAGAGGGCCCACATCACCAAGGGGATCGGAACCAGGCAGGAGGGTCCTCACACCAGTGTGGCCACATTATAGAAAGGTGAGGAACCCAGAACATGTGGCCTAAAACAGGGGACCCACATCTCCAAGGGGCTAGGAGTGAGGCAAGCAGGAGTATCCTCACAAAACAGAGCCCACAGAATAAAAGTTGTGAGGAATCCAGCAGTTGGAACCGGCCAGTAGGCCGCCCAGAGCACAGAGTCTATGGGATCCAGGCCACAGCAAACTCACAGCAGAGGTCCCACATCATGAAACTGTGAGCAACCCAGCGGATGGGACCTCAGAGCAGAAGGCCCACATCCCTATGGGGATGGGAACCTGACAGGAGTGTCCTCGGCCCACTTCCACGAATCAGAAAATGTGGGAACCCAGCAGTTAGGACCTGAGGCCAGAGGACCCTCATCACCGAGGGGAGGAGGCTCCCAGCAGGCTCTAACTGCCACCATAAGGCCGATGTCACCAAGGCGGGGTGTGCCAACCAGGCAGGAGTGACCTCAGAGCAGAAAGCCCACCTCACAGAAGTGTGAGGAACCCAACAAGGATCAGACTGTCACCAGAGGGCCAACATCACCAAGGGAATGGGAACCAGGCAGGAGTGTCCTCACACCAGTGGGGCTACATCACCATAATTTGAGGGACCCAGCACACGTGGCCTCAAACCTGAGGACACACATCACCAAGGGGCTGGGAGTGAGGCAGGCCAGAGGATCCTCAAAACAGAGGGACCATAGAATAAAAAAGGTGAGGAATCCCACAGTTGGAACCTCCGGCAGGCAGCCAGGAGCAGCGAGGCTATGGGATCTAGGCAGGAGTGAACTCACACCAGAGGGCCCTCATCATGAAACTGTGAGCAACACAGCCGTTGGGACCTCAGAGCAGAAGACTCACATCCCCATGGGGATGGGAACCTGGCAGGAGTGTCCTTGCACCACTTAGCACGAATCAGAAAATGTGGGAACCCAGCAGTTAGGGCCTGAGGCCAGAGGGCCCTCATCACTGAGGGGAGGATGCTCCCAGCAGGCTCCAACTGCCACCATATGGCCGACGTTGCCAAGGCGGGGTGTGCCAGCCAGGCAGGAGTGAGCTCAGAGCAGAGGGCCCACCTCACAGAAGGGTGAGGAACCTAACCAGGATCAGACTCTCACCAGAGGGCCAACATCACCAAGGTGATGGGAACCAGGCAAGACTGTCCTAATAGCAGTGGGGCCAACATAACCAAGGGAATGGGAACCAGGCAAGAGTGTCCTCACACCAGTGTGGCCACATTATAGAAAGGTGAGGAACACAGCACATGTGGCCTCAAACAAGGGGACACACATCACGAAGGGGCTGGGAGTGAGGCATGCAGGAGGAGACGCACAACCGAGGGCCCATAGAATAAAAAAGGTGAGGAATCGAGAAGTTGGAAACTCCAAGCTGGAGGCCCAGAGCACTGACACTATGGGATACAGGCCAGAGTGAACACACAGCAAAGGGCCCACATCATGAAACTGTGAGCAACCCAGCAGTTGGGACCACAGAACAGAAGTCCCACATGCCCATGGGGATGGGAACCTGGCAGGAGTGACTCGCACCACTGGGCACACATCAGAAAATGTGTGGAGCCCAGCACTTAGGGCCTGACACCAGAAGGCCCTCATCACTGAGGGGAGGAGGCCCCAGCACACTCCAACTGCCACCAGAGGGTCCACGTCGCCAAGGCGACGTGCGCCAGCCAGGCAGGATTGACCTCACAGCAGAGGGCCCACATCATGAAAGTGTGAGCAACCCAGCCGTTAGGACCTCAGAACAGAAGGCCCACACGCTCATGAGGATGGGAACCTGGCAGGAGTGCCCTCGTACCACTTAGCACGTATCAGAAAATGTGGGAACCCCGCCATTAGGGTCTGACGCCAGAGGGCCTCATCACCGCGGGAAGGAGGCTCCCAGCAGGCTCCAACTGCCACCAGGGTGCCGAAGTCAACAAGGCGGGTTGTGCCAGCCAGGCAGGAGTGACCTCAGAGAAGAGGGCTCACCTCACGGATGTGTGAGGAACCCAACCAGGATCAGAGTCTCACCAGAGGGCCCACATCACCAAGGGGATGGGAACCAGGCAGGAGTGTCCACACACCAGTGGGGCCACATCATCAAAAGATGAGGAACCCATCACATATGGCCTCAAACCTGAGGACATACATCACCATGTGGCTGGGAGTGAGGCAGGTATCTGGAGGGGCACATTTAACTCTAATTTCCCACCAGGAAGAGGAATTAACCAAAGGCTCAGAGTGCCGTGCCGGACCCTGATTATGGCCTGAAGCAAACCTGCAGTTTTGTGGCCAGCTTACAAGGAAGCGAGTTAAGAAAGGAGCTCAGGGGCACTGTAATTCACAAACCTGCAGAGATAAATGACAGCTATTGGCAAAAATATATCGAAGTAAGTCTGCAAAGAGGACTTGAAAACGAGGCAGAATTGCAGGAATCATATTTCAAGAGGTAGATTGGAATTGCATTTAAAGCATATGAAAAGCGGCAGATCTTTGACAGTGATGCACATGGACAAAAAGTGCGTATACATTTTTCCTGAATATATTCAGGAAAAAACGCATATGAACATTTTGGCCAACCAAGCACTCCAGCAATGGAAATCCACACTACAATGAAGTCACATTTCCCATTCGTCAAAAAGGCCATCTGAATAAAGTGTAAAAACCAGAAACACAGGACAGGCCATGGAGAACAGGGAGCCGTGTTATGCTGATGGGCGGGATGTAAATTGCCAACAGACACTCTGGAGATGTTCATGGTGTATCCTGAAACATCTAAAAAACAAAGCTACAGAGCCTAGGGCACTTCCACTTTTGGCCCTATAGCTTAGGAAAATTAAAATCAACAAGACACAGCCAACACAAAATTTAGGGCTGCTGTGTTTACAAGAACCTCGAGTCCAGTTCAAATTAAATATCCCAGAAAGAAAAAAATGGATAAAGAAGTTGTGCTACTTACGTACAACGGAATATCACTCAGCAGTGAAATCAATGTCATCAGGCCTGTAGCAGCAAATTGAGTGGATTTAATTATGATGATTCTAAGAGAAATATATCACACAAAGAAAGATAATTATCATAAGATATCACTAATAGAGGGAGTGTAAACTTGGCTACACATAAACTGAATTACAAAACCGAACAGAGTCTCACATTTAGATAAAAACCTTATGCTTGCTTAAGGGGAAAGTTGAGTTGGGCTGCTGTATAAAAACAGATTGAAATTAGCACACATACCATTCCATAAGCCAAATACGTAATAAACAAGACCTACTCTTTGCTCAACGAAATAGACTCATCCATGGTGTATCACCTCACACCTATTAGAATGGGCATCATCAGAAAATCTACAAACAACAAATGCTGGAAACGGTGTGGAGATAAGGAATCCTCTTCCACTATTGTTGGGAACGAAAATTGATACAGTCACTGTGGAGAACATTATGGAGTTTCTTATAAAACTAAGAATAGAATTACCATATGATACAGCAATCCCTCTACTGGGCATATACCCAGACAAAACCATAAATCAAAAAGAGACATTCACCACAATGTTCATTGCATCACTATTTACACTATCCAGGAAATGGAAGCAACCTAAATGCCCACAGACAGACGAATGCATAAAGATGTGGTACATATATAAAATGGAATATTACTAAGCCATAAAAAGGAATGAAATTGGGACATTTGTAGAGACGTTGATGGATCTAGAGACTGTCATACAGAGTGAAGTAAGTCAGAAAGAGAAAAACAAATCTTGTATATTAATGCATATATGTGGAACCTAGAAAAATTGTACAGATGAACCGTTTTGCAAGGCAGAAATAGAGCAATACATGTATACAACAAACGTATGGACAACAAGGGGGGAAAGCTGTTGGGGATGGTGGTGGGAGGAGTTGAGATATTGGGATTGGTATGTATACATTTATATGTATAAAGTAGATAACCAAAAACAACCTGCTGTATAAAAATATAAAATTAAATTCAAAATAAAAAAATAAAATTAAAAAAAGTAAAACAGAAAAATATTCTTCCCTTCACATACATGTACTTATATGAATAAATTATTTCCATGCTTATATCTGTAAATACACAAAAGAGGAATAAAATCTACCTTGAACCAAAAACGAAAAAAAGATAAAAAAGAACAGAACCCACCAGTTACACAGAGGAAAGCCGTTTCAGGGCACTTGCTCCAATTGCAAACAATTCTGAAGTTGGTCAGTGGTGGGGAATCATCTCCCATTCAGCCAGCATGCTCCTCGCAACAAGCGTCCTCACTGCAAAGCTGGGGGACCGTGCCGAGGTATCTGTGAGTAAACGTGGGCCGAGCCCCAGGCCAGCTGCTGCTGAAATGTTCCCACCCTTCCAAGGCTAAACACCTGAATATGTACAAGGACTTGAAAACCTAGAGGAAGGGCCATGGAGCCACATGAGGGACAGCATGCCAGCCGACTTGGTGCCTGCAGGCCAGCCAGGATGGTCCTGGCCCTGGGTGCTCTTCTGGAAGCTCTCCATTTCCCTGCCTGAGATACCCCTGCTGTCCCGGCCCCCACTGCTTTCTTCCTTCCTCACCTGTGCCCAGGGAGAAATTCCAGCGGCAGGTGTGGGTGACACATCCTCTTCTTTAGCAGGTAGCATCTTGGCAACTGCTGCAGAAAGTCCAGCAGAGCCCCACTCACACTGGGACACCCACAAAGCCGTGGCCTCTCACTCCCTCCCACCAGCCCAGCCCCGAGACTGCTGACAGGGCAGAGAAAATGGCGTCAGGCACAGCTGCAGGGGCTCTTGCTGCCTGGAGCGGTGTTTATATTGATCTCAACCCAGGCACACCTGGGGAGGGCTGGCCGGCACGGTCAGGCTTCCCAAGCCAGCCAATAATCACCCCTCAGGGGCTCACAGTTGCTGAAAATGGAACTTGCTGAATTGGCCAGGTCCAAGGAACAGGTGTGGGCTCCTGAGAGTCAGGATAGACAAGGGGCTGCAGCTCTGGCTTGTTTTCTAATTATATTATCTGGCCCATGAGTGGGAGACAACTTCAAGAAAACCCTCTCCTAATGAGAGGAACCCAGGAGTCAGGGAGAGGAGGGGTGGGTGGTGGTTGGAGACAGAGGCCTGGTGCCCCGGGTGCAGTGGAAGTCTCTGGAAGACCAGGTGGAGGAGGCCGCACAGAGTGATGCCCAGGGTCACAGACCTGTCAGAGCTGCTGTTTGTTAGTTCAAGTCCTGCTCTGAGGTGCTCTGTGTCAGATCTGAGCGACAGGTGAGCTGGGAGTGCTCTGCAATGAGGGCTATGTGCACGGTTCCTGTGTGCCCAGCCCTGCCAAGGTACCTGCAAGGGTAGCTCTGTATCCTGGGAGGGGCCTGACCACGGGAGCCCCATGGACTGCAGAGGACCTGCCCAGGGAATCCCATATCCTGGGAGGGGCCTGAACACGAGAGCCCCGTGGGCTGGGGTGGGGGTAGGGTACCTGCCCAGGTGAGCTCCATATCCTGGGATTGGCCTGACCTCGAGAGCCCCATGGGCTGTTGGAGTCCTGGTAAAGGATGTCAGGACAGTCAGTGAAGCCACTGAGGATATACCTCCAGTAGTTCCTAAATCCTACACCCTGCTGGTCATTCTACCAACCACCAGGACTTGGTATTCTGTATTAGTCTTCACTGATGCCTTCTTTTGTATTCCATTAGTCCCAGAGTCACAAGAAATTTTGGCTTGTGAGTGACAGGACTCAACATACAACTAAAACAATACTTCCAGGCTGTCTTGCCCCAAGGGTTCAAAAATTCCCACACCATCTTTGGGGAAAGCTCAGCTAAAGACCTAAAAGTTCTACCTCTGGAAAAGGAAACACTCCTTCAATATTCAGACGACATTCTGATCGCCAGCCCTACTAAGGAGGCCTCAGAACTACCAAGCCAATAAAGGATAGAAGTTGTCCACAAAAAAGCTCAAGTATCACAGACTACGGTGACCTGCCTGGGCTTCATTCTCACAGAAGGTCGGAGAAGCCCATCCCAGGAAAGGGAAGAAACAATTTACAGCCTTACCCCTTTCTGAAACTAGAAGACAGCTTAGGGGTTCCTGGGGAAGCCAGGGTTTCCTGCCTCTGGATCCCTAACTACAGTCTACTAGCTGGGCCTCTATATGAAACACTGAAAGGAAAAGATGATGATCCTTTTGAATAGAATCCAGAAGTGGCCTTTCAAGAATGGAAAGAGCAGTCAATTCAGACCCTTGCCCTGGAACTCCCTAATTTAGCTAAACCCTTTTACCTTTACATTCCTGGCGAAAGGTGAATCGCCATTGGAGTATTAGTGCAAAAACTGGGACCACTTGAAATGGAACAATGCAAGAATGCCATCCAGGTAGGATAAACTATGGTCACCAAGGGGCTTGGCCCACCGCCACATCTGGCCAAGATACTGGTGGTATCTGAAAACCTGGAAATCAGCAGCCCAAAAGGCCACCTCCCTTCTAAGGGAAACGGACCCCACGTGGTGATCCTAACCCCCAACCATGCCCTGAAGTTGCAGGGTTTGCTCCGTGGGCACACTGACCTCGATTGAGGAGGCCCTCCAACTCCAACCTCCAGAGAGATAACCGGGGGCAACGGGGCACCATGACGACCCGTGTGACCATCACTTGACCTGGAGTTTCTCTCATAAAACAACAAGAGTGTGTCCCAAAAGAGTAGACTACTGCTTGCAGTACTTACTGTACCCAGAGGGGAGCTAATAATCTTGGCGGGGGAACAGTATATCATGCTGTCACCATAGAAAAGCCTACAGACACCCTGATGATGGTGGCCAATAAGACCGGCTGGACTCCTGTTTACTTCCAAAGGCTCTTGACTCAGTGACCATCATGATCCTTCATCACCACTGACCCTGGACTGTCTGGGAGCTGAGCGGGCAGGATCCTGACACCTGGTGCTGTTTTTACGTTAATTCAGGGGCCTAATGGAAGAAAGCGCAGACTGTTGGTCAGAGCATCTAGGCTGGCAGAAATGGTCAGTCAGAGCATCTAGGCTGGCAGAAACGGTCAGCCTAAGGTGGCCGAACAAATGTGGGGCGGAGTGAAACTGGACCTCACAGCGCCACTGCACATCTCCTTTCTGGACCCTTAAAGGTCATTAGAATCTATAACACTTCCAATACTGGTGCTCAGGTGGACGAGCAGGGAGGCAGGAGGCCTGGGGACAATCAACGTCACCTGGAGGCTGCTGGGGAGAAGTTCTGACCCTCGCCCACGGGTATGAAGCCTCCTAACTCAGCAGTTACAGAAGAAGGGTCTGCACCCGCAGCACTCCAAGAATGAGGAAAGGGACAAAAGGCAGAAGAGAAGTTTGTCCCAGGCAAAGCCCCTTAAAAATGCCTGGGAGATAAAAATAGAATCTGGGCAATAAAATAAAGTCTAACCATTTTTATCCTTTGTGCTTTGTCTAATTTCAGGTGCTCCTAGTGTCCCGCATACAGAGGTTCCACACCCGGCACTTCAGACCAGATTTCCTAGAGCAGAATGGCTCGACGACACTTCAGCTCCTGGGGCCCAGTTCAGACTCCGTGACATAGAGCCTGAGCTGCAGCCAACCAGGTCCTCGAGAGCTCAGCCCCCTCCCTCCCAGTGACTCTGACAGGATCTCTACACAGCAGCCCAGCCCACAGCCCACAGGGTAGCACCTCTCCATTCTCTGATCAAAATATAAAGTTTCCTTTGCTTTTGAACCAAACTCAGTCTCGATCTATTGGCTCCAATGACACTGGGCAGGGGGACACTTGTTGGCGTCCACTCTGGAGGATCAGTAACAGAAATTGAGAACATTGTAACTTCAATGAACAGATGTGTGAGCCAAACTGTAATTAACATAGAACAGTGTATAAGGCTCGGGTAAAATAAGATGTTTCTAACACTTCCATTTGATATTTCCATCACTTTCTTATAAGCAAGTTCAGTGAAAAGGTTTGTCTTCTTTGTCAGGTCAATATTAGAGAAACAAAGTGATTTCTTTCCAAGGATGTACATCTAATAATCTTGGTTAAAGCTTCAATCTTGTTTTAAATGCTTTTGCATTGAAAATGATACCTCTCTTTCAGCTCCCCCATTTCTGAGAAGCATAAAATCTTATAATTTATTATTACCAAAGGGAAATGGTAGGAGGAGGGATAAATTAACAGTTTGGGATTAACACATACACACTGCTATGTATGAAATCATCAGCAAGGAACTACTGTATAGCACAGGGAACTACACTCAATATTTTGCAATAACCTATAAGGGGAAATGATCTGAAAAAGAATAGATATTTTTATTGACATCATCCATCAATGACAGTAAAAATGGAATCTAAGGGAAGACAGTGGTGAGTGCTTCTGACCCTGAAGACTTCAATCATCTAAAGTTTGGACTCTGCCTACTTCCCAAGGCCCTTAATGAACATATGTGTAGCCGTAGCTTAAAAAATTCCCCAGTTTGGGTTGCGGAGAGACACTGATATTTAAAATCCCCTGGTGTTCTCCTCACATGAATGGGACCCTTCCTACACCTAAAACATGCCTGTCACACCCAGAGGATGGTATACCGTCTGATCGGGAAAAGTTTGGAAAAGGCATCTCATCTCCTCATCTCTTGGTGCTAGGGTTCACCACTCCAGCGTCTTTACTAACAGTCTCCCCACTTGGAGATGTCAGCACTGTCAACATCCTGTTGCATACAGTTTGGAATTTGTCCAGAGGATGAAGCAGAAGGAGGAGGAACAATGAGAGACAAGTCCTAGGTGTTCGGACAGGCACATGCCACTCTAATTTCCAATCAGGAAGACGAATTGACCAAAGGCTAGGGTTGCCCATGGAAACAGAATAGGGCTTGAGGAATCCTGATGCTTTGTGGCCAGTTCCCATAAACACAAGTTGGAAAATGGAACTCAGGGGCACTAAAATTCACGAAACTGCAGAATTGAAAATATCTATCACTGAAAAATGTCTTGAGGAAAGTCAGAGAAAAGGACTTGTAAGCAACGGAGAATGGCAGGAAAGGGATTGGAAGAGGTAGAAAGGACTCGCCATTAAGCACAAGAAAAGGGGCTGAACATTGCCAACATTGCAGTTGGCCAAAAAGGGTGTATGCGTCTTTTTCTGTATATATTCAAGAAAAGGGCATACACTTTTTTAGCCAACCAAACAGGTGGGCACTGGAAATCAATACTACAAAACATATCACTTTGCATCAGTCAGAAGAGCCGTCCTCATAAAGTGTAAACACCAGAAATGCAGGACAGGGCAAGGAGAAAAGGGAGCCCTGTGAGTCTTATAGTGGAAATGTATATTGCCAACGGTCACTCTGGATAAGTCTATTGTGTTTACTAAAGCATCTAAAAAATGAGCTACCGAGCACAGGGCACTTGCACTCATGGACGTATATCTTGGGAAAAACAAAAATCGAGAGGACACAGGCACCCCAATGTTTACCACCTCTCTGTTTAAAAGATCCTTGACTAGGATATAACTTAAAGTATCTGCAGAGAAAAAACGGACAGAGATGTGGTGCTTATGTAGAGTGGAATATTACTCAGCCTGGAAATCAATGAAATACGGCCAGTTATAACAACTCAAGAGGAGTTACGTGTGATCATTCGAAGTCACATAATTCAAAAAGAAAAAGACATAAGATATCACTAATACATGGAATGTTAACATGGCTACACATGAACTGAATTACAAAAGAGAAGAGGGTTTCAAATTAAGAAAACCAACTTATGCTTCCTTAAGGGGAAAGGTGAGTTGGGGTGCTGCATAAAACCAGAGATTGAAATTAGCACAGATACCATTCCATAAGCCAAATATGTAATAGTCAAGACCTACTCCTTGCTCAACGAAATGGACTCCACACGCCATATTCAATGCCTAAGAATATACCGGATTAGTAAGAATCTTAAAACCCATGGACTTATATGTCACCGTAACAGAATCAAGCGCGTGTACAGCGGCATAAACGAAGCAGTGAAAATCCGATAAATCCCATTATTAAAATAAATTTCAAAAACAAAACACAATGACAGTGAAATAGGAAGCAATTCTTAAATAATTCACTCAGGGTATGTGATGCAACCTGGATTTACCACATCTACACCCAGAGCTGGTTGAGACATAAGGCTGGACACTTCAGGCTGATAGCATTGGTGAGTTTCGGTGAGCAAATGCAGACCCTTTGAAGTCATACTGCATGGTACCCATTCCATGGGTCCCAACTCTCCAGGTTCAAGGGATTCTTCCTCCAGCTAAAACATGCATGGGAAACCCAGAGTATTGTCCACCGTGTGATTGGGAAACGATTTAAAATGTATCTCAGTTTTCGTATCCTGGTCCTCGGGTTCACCATTCCAGATGCTTTACTAACACTCTCCCCGCTTGGAGAGTCAGTGCCTTTAACCTCCTCTTTAGCACAGCTTGCAATTTCTGTGCAAGATGAACAGGAATAGGGAGAACCAATGAGAGACTAGCTGTAGGTGTCTGCACGGGCAAATGTAACGCTCATTTCCCAACAGGAAGAGGAATTAACCAAAGGCTCAGCATGCCCTGCCAGAAACAGATTAGGGCCTGAAGCAATCCTGCGGTTTTGTGCCCAGCTCACAAGAAAGCGAGTTGAAGAAAGGAGCTCAGGGGCACTGTAATTCACAAACCTGCAGAGTTATAAATGACAGCTATCCTCCAAAAATATATTGAAGTAAGCCTGCGAAGGGGACTTGAAAGCGGGGCAGAGTTTCAGGAAAACCATTGCAGGGGGTAGACTGGAATTGCCCTGAAAGCATAGGAAAAGAGGCAGAACGTGGACAATGATGCACTTGGCCAAAAAGGGCGTATGCGTTTTTTCCTGAATATATTCAGGAAAAAACGCATACGCCCTTTTTTGTCAACCAAGCAACCCTGTAAAGGAAATCTGCACTACAATGAAGTCTCACTGCACCCCGGGCAAAAGGGCCATCTGAAAAAAGTGTAAAATCCAGAAAGGTAGGACAGGATATGGAGAACAGGGAGCCTTGTTATGCTGACTGGCAGGATGTAAATTGCCAGCAGCCACCCT
Source organism: Phocoena phocoena (assembly GCF_963924675.1). Lineage (NCBI taxonomy): Eukaryota > Metazoa > Chordata > Mammalia > Artiodactyla > Phocoenidae > Phocoena > Phocoena phocoena. Next base: position 765,736 of record NW_027077507.1, on the reverse strand, counting down.
GGAGAAGTGTATGGTGTTTCTTGAAACACGTAAGAAACAAATCAACACAGCCTATGGCACTTCCACTTATGGTCCTATAGCTTACGGAAATTAAAATCAAAAACAGAGAGCCACCCCAAAGTTTGGGACGGCTGTGTTCCCAAGAAGCTCGTCTACAGTACCAGGTAAATATCCCAGAAAGCAAAAAATGGATAAATAATTTGAGGCACGTACGTGCAATGCAATATCACTCAGCAATGAAATCTGTGTCATCAGGCCCGTAGCGGCATAGTGAGTGGATGCAGGTACTGTGATTCTACGTGAACTACCTCACACAGAAAAAGAAACATCATAAGATATCACTAATACACGGAATGTAAACTTGACTACACATGAACTGAATTACAAAACAGAACAGGGTCTCAAATTTTGAAAACCAACTAGTGCTTGCTTATGGGGAAAGGTGCCTTGGGGTGCTGCATAAAACCAGAGACTGAAATTAGCACAGATAACATTCCATAAGCCAAATATGTAATAGACAAGACCTACACCTTGCTCAACGAAATGGACTCAACACCACATATTCAACGCCTAGGAATATACCTGACTAGGAAGAATCTTAAAACCCATGGATTTATATGTCTCCGTAAGAGAATCAAGCGTGTGTACAGTGGCATAAACGCAGCAGTGAAAATCTGATAAATCCCATTATCAAAATAAATTTCAAAAACAAAACACAAAGACAGTAAAATAGAGAGCAATTCTTAAATAATTCACTCAGGGCATGTGATGCAACCGGGATTTAACACATCTACACCCAGAGCTGGTTGAGACATAAGGCTGGACACATCAGGCTGATAGCATTGGTGAGTTTCGGTGAGCAAATGCAGACCCTTTGAAGTCATACTGCTTGGTACCCATTCCATGGGTCCCAACTCTCCAGGTTCAAGGGATTCTTCCTCCAGCTAAAACATGCATGCGAAACACAGAGTATCGTCCACCGTGTGATTGGGAGACGTTTTAAAATGCATCTCAGTTTTCGATTCCTGGTCCTCGGGTTCACCATTCCAGATGCTTTACTAACACTCTCCCCGCTTGGAGAGTCAGTGCCTTTAACCTCCTCTTTGGCACAGCTTGCAATTTCTGTGCAAGATGAACAGGAATAGGGAGAACCAATGAGAGACTAGCTGTAGGTGTCTGCACGGGCAAATGTAACGCTCATTTCCCACCAGGAAGAGGAATTAACCAAAGGCTCAGTGTGCCCTGCCGGAAACAGATTAGGGCCTGAAGCAATCCTGCGGTTTTGTGCCCAGCTCACAAGAAAGCGAGTTGAAGAAAGGAGTTCTGGGGCACTGTAGTTCACAATCCTGCAGAGTTATAAATGACAGCTATCCTCCAAAAATATATTGAAGTAAGCCTGTGAAGGGGACTTGAAATCGGGGCAGAATTTCAGGAAAACGATTGCAGGGGGTAGACTGGAATTGCCCTGAAAGCATAGGAAAAGAGGCACAACGTCGAAAATGATGCACTTGCCCAAAAAGGGCGTATGCGTTTTTTCCTGAATATATTCAGGAAAAAACGCGTACGCCCTTTTTGGCCAACCAAGCAAGCCTGTAAAGGAAATCTGCACTACAATAAAGTCTCACTGCCCCCCGGGCAAAAGGGCCATCTGAAAAAAGTGTTAAATCCAGAAAGGTAGGACAGGATATGGAGAACAGGGAGCCTTGTTATGCTGATTGGCAGGATGTAAATTGCCAGCAGCCACCCTGGAGAAGTGTATGGTGTTTCCTGAAACACGTAAGAAACAAACCAACACAGCCTATGGCACTTCCACTTATGGTCCTATAGATTACGGAAATTAAAATCAAAAACAGACAGCCACCCCAATATTTGGGACGGCTGTGTTCACAAGAAGCTCGTCTACAGTATCAGGTAAATATCCCAGAAAGCAAAAAATGGATAAAGAAATTGTGGCACGTACGTACAATGCAATATCACTTAGCAATGAAATCTCTGTCACCAGACCCGTAGCGGCATAGTGAGTGGAGGCAGGTACGGTGATTCTACGTGAACTACGTCACACAGAAAAAGAAACATCATAAGATATCACTAATACACGGAATGTAAACTTGACTACACATGAACTGAATTACAAAACAGAACAGGGCCTCAAATTTAGAAAACCAACTAGTGCTTGCTTATGGGGAAAGGTGCGTTGGGGTGCTGCATAAAACCAGAGACTGAAATTAGCACAGATAACTATCCATAAGCCAAATATTTAATAGACAAGACCTACTCCTTGCTCAACGAAATGGAACCAACACCACATATTCAACGCCTAGGAAAATAGCTGACTAGGAAGAATCTTAAAACCCATGGATATATATGTCTCCGTAAGAGAATCAAGCGTGTGTACAGCGGCCGAAACGCAGCAGTGAAAATCCGATAAATCCCATTATCAAAATAAATTTCGAAAACAAAACACAAAGACAGTGAAATAGAGAGCAATTCTTAAATAATTCACTCAGGGCATGTGATGCAACCGGGATTGACCACATCTACACCCAGAGCTGGTTGAGACATAAGGCTGGACACTTCAGGCTGATAGCATTGGTGAGTTTCGGTGAGCAAATGCAGACCCTTTGAAGTCATACTGCATGGTACCTATTCCATGGGTCCCAACTCTCCAGGTTCAAGGGATTCTTCCTCCAGCTAAAACATGCATGGGAAACCCAGAGTATCGTCCACCGTGTGATTGGGAAACGATTTAAAATGCATCTCTGTTTTCGTATCCTGGTCCTCGGGTTCACCATTCCAGATGCTTTACTAACACTCTCCCCGCTTGGAGAGTCAGTGCCTTTAACCTCCTCTTTGGCACAGCTTGCAATTTCTGTGCAAGATGAACAGGAATAGGGAGAACCAATGAGAGACTAGCTGTAGGTGTCTGCACAGGCAAATGTAACGCTCATTGCCCACCAGGAAGAACAATTAAACAAAGGCTCTGTGTGCCCTGCTGGAAACAGATTAGGGCCCTAAGCAATCCTGCGGTTTTGTGCCCAGCTCACAAGAAAGCGAGTTGAAGAAAGGAGCTCAGGGGCACTGTAATTCACAAACCTGCAGAGTTATAAATGACAGCTATCCTCCAAAAGTATATTGAAGTAAGCCTGCGAAGGGGACTTGAAAGCGGGGCAGAATTTCAGGAAAACGATTGCAGGGGGTAGACTGGAATTGCCCTGAAAGCATAGGAAAAGAGGCACAACGTCGACAATGATGCACTTGGCCAAAAAGGGCGTAAGCGTTTTTTCCTGAATATATTCAGGAAAAAACGCATACGCCCTTTTTGGCCAACCAAGCAAGCCTGTAAAGGAAATCTGCACTACAATGAAATCTCACTGCCCGCCGGCAAAAGGGCCATCTGAAAAAAGTTTAAAATCCAGAAAGGTAGGACAGGATATGGAGAACAGGGAGCCTTGTTATGCTGATTGGCAGGATGTAAATTGTGAACAGCCACCCTGGAGAAGTGTATGGTGTTTCCTGAAACACGTAAGAAACAAAGCAACACAGCCTATGGCACTTCCACTTATGGTCCTATAGCTTACAGAAATTAAAATCAAAAACAGACAGCCACCCCAATATTTGGGACGGCTGTGTTCACAAGAAGCTCGTCTACAGTATCAGGTAAATATCCCAGAAAGCAAAAAATGGATAAAGAAATTGTGGCACGTACGTACAATGCAATATCACTTAGCAATGAAATCTGTGTCACCAGACACGTAGCGGCATAGTGAGTGGAGGCAGGTACGGTGATTCTACGTGAACTACGTCACACAGAAAAAGAAACATGATAAGATATCACTAATACACGGAATGTAAACTTGACTACACATGAACTGAATTACAAAACAGAACAGGGCCTCAAATTTAGAAAAACAACTAGTGCTTGCTTATGGGGAAAGGTGCGTTGGGGTGCTACATAAAACCAGAGACTGAAATTAGCACAGATAACTTTCCATAAGCCAAATATGTAATAGACAAGACCTACTCCTTGCTCAACGAAATGGACCCAACACCACATATTCAACGCCTAGGAAAATAGCTGACTAGGAAGAATCTTAAAACCCATGTATATATATGTCTCCGTAAGAGAATCAAGCGTGTGTACAGCGGCCGAAACGCAGCAGTGAAAATCCGATAAATCCCATTATCAAAATAAATTTCGAAAACAAAACACAAAGACATTGAAATAGAGAGCAATTCTTAAATAATTCACTCAGGGCATGTGATGCAACCGGGATTGACCACATCTACACCCAGAGCTGGTTGAGACATAAGGCTGGACACTTCAGGCTGATAGCATTGGTGAGTTTCACTAAGCAAATGCAGACCCTTTGAAGTCATACTGCATGGTACCCTTTCCATGGGTCCCAACTCTCCAGGTTCAAGGGATTCTTCCTCCAGCTAAAACATGCATGGGAAACCCAGAGTACCGTCCACCGTTTGATTGGGAAACGATTTAAAATGAATCTCAGTTTTCGTATCCTGGTCCTCGGGTTCACCATTCCAGATGCTTTACTAACACTCTCCCCACTTGGAGAGTCAGTGCCTTTAACCTCCTGTTTGGCACAGCTTGCAATTTCTGTGCAAGATGAACAGGAATAGGGAGAACCAATGAGAGACAACCTGTAGGTGTCTGCACGGGCAAATGTAACGCTCATTGCCCACCAGGAAGAGGAATTAAACAAAGGCTCAGTGTGCCCTGCTGGAAACAGATTAGGGCCTGAAGCAATCCTGCGGTTTTGTGCCCAGCTCACAAGAATGCGAGTTGAAGAAAGGAGCTCAGGGGCACTGTAATTCACAAACCTGCAGAGTTATAAATGACAGCTATCCTCCAAAAATATATTGAAGTAAGCCTGCGAAGGGGACTTGAAAGCGGGGCTGAATTTCAGGAAAACGATTGCAGGGGTTAGACTGGAAATGCCCTGAAAGCATAGGAAAAGAGGCACAACGTCGACAATGATGCACTTGGCCAAAAAGGGCGTATGCATTTTTTCCTGAATATATTCAGGAAAAAACGCATACGCCCTTTATAGCCAAACAAGCAAGCCTGTAAAGGAAATCTGCACTACAATGAAGTCTCACTGCCCCCCCGGGCAAAAGGGCCATCTGAAAAAAGTGTTAAATCCAGAAAGGTAGGACAGGATATGGAGAACAGGGAGCCTTGTTATGATGATTGGCAGGATGTAAATTGTGAACAGCCACCCTGGAGAAGTGTATGGTGTTTCCTGAAACACATAAGAAATAAAGCAACACAGCCTATGGCAATTGCACTTATGGTCCTATTCCTTAGGGAAATTAAAATCAAAAACAGAGAGCCACCCCAAAGTTTGGGACGGCTGTGTTCCCAAGAAGCTCGTCTACAGTACCAGGTAAATATCCCAGAAAGCAAAAAATGGATAAAGAAATTGTGGCACGTACGTGCAATGCAATATCACTCAGCAATGAAATCTGTGTCATCAGGCCCGTAGCGGCATAGTGAGTGGATGCAGGTACGGTGATTCTACGTGAACTACGTCACACAGAAAAAGAAACATCATAAGATATCACTAATACACGGAATGTAAACTTGACTACACATGAACTGAATTACAAAACAGAACAGGGTCTCAAATTTAGAAAACCAACTAGTGCTTGCTTATGGGGAAAGGTGCCTTGGGCTGTTGCATAAAACCAGAGACTGAAATTAGCACAGATAACTTTCCATAAGCCAAATATGTAATAGACAAGACCTACACCTTGCTCAACGAAATGGACTCAACACCACATATTCAAGGCATAGGAATATACCTGACTAGGAAGAATCTTAAAACCCATGGATATATATGTCTCCGTAAGAGAATCAAGCGTGTGTACAGCGGCGGAAATGCAGCAGTGAAAATCCGATAAATCCCATTATCAAAATAAATTTCGGAAACAAAACACAAAGACAGTGAAATAGAGAGCAATTCTTAAATAATTCACTCAGGGCATGTGATGCAACCGGGATTGACCACATCTACACCCAGAGCTGGTTGAGACATAAGGCTGGACACTTCAGGCTGATAGCATTGGTGAATTTCGGTGAGCAAATGCAGACCCTTTGAAGTCATACTGCATGGTACCTATTCCATGGGTCCCAACTCTTCAGGTTCAAGGGATTTTTCCTCCAGCTAAAACATGCATGGGAACCCCAGAGTATCGTCCACCGTGTGATTGGGAAACGATTTAAAATGCATCTCAGTTTTCGTATCCTTTTCCTCGGGTTCACCATTCCAGATGCTTTACTAACACTCTCCCCGCTTGGAGAGTCAGTGCCTTTAACTTCCTCTTTGGCACAGCTTGCAATTTCTGTGCAAGATGAACAGGAATAGGGAGAACCAATGAGAGACTAGCTGTAGGTGTCTGCACGGGCAAATGTAACGCTCATTGCCCACCAGGAAGAACAATTAAACAAAGGCTCAGTGTGCCCTGCTGGAAACAGATTAGGGCCTTAAGCAATCCTGCGGTTTTGTGCCCAGCTCACAAGAAAGCGAGTTGAAGAAAGGAGCTCAGGGGCAATGTAATTCACAAACCTGCAGAGTTATAAATGACAGCTATCCTCCAAAAGTATATTGAAGTAAGCCTGCGAAGGGGACTTGAAAGCAGGTCAGAATTTCAGGAAAACGATTGCAGGGGGTAGACTGGAATTGCCCTGAAAGCATAGGAAAAGAGGCACAAGGTCAACAATGATGCACTTGGCCAAAAAGGGCGTAAGCGTTTTTTCCTGAATATATTCAGGAAAAAACGCATACGCCCTTTTTGGCCAACCAAGCAAGCCTGTAAAGGAAATCTGCACTACAATGAAATCTCACTGCCCCCCGGCAAAAGGGCCATCTGAAAAAAGTGTAAAATCCAGAAAGGTAGGACAGGATATGGAGAACAGGGAGCCTTGTTATGCTGATTGGCAGGATGTAAATTGCCAGCAGCCACCCTGGAGAAGTGTATGGTGTTTCCTGAAACACGTAAGAAACAAAGCAACACAGCCTATGGCACTTCCACTTATGGTCCTATAGCTTACAGAAATTAAAATTAAAAACAGACAGCCACCCCAATATTTGGGACGGCTGTGTTCACAAGAAGCTCGTCTACACTATCAGGTAAATATCCCAGAAAGCAAAAAATGGATAAAGAAGTTGTGGCACGTACGTGCAATGCAATATCACTCAGCAATGAAATCTGTGTCATCAGGCCCGTAGCGGCATAGTGAGTGGATGCAGGTACGGTGATTCTACGTGAACTACGTCACACAGAAAAAGAAACATCATAAGATATCACTAATACACGGAATGTAAACTTGACTACACATGAACTGAATTACAAAACAGAACAGGGTCTCAAATTTAGAAAACCAACTTGTGCTTGCTTATGGGGAAAGGAGCGTTGGGGTGTTGCATAAAACCAGAGACTGAAATTAGCACAGATAACTTTCCATAAGCCAAATATGTAATAGACAAGACCTACTCCTTGCTCAACGAAATGGACTCAACACCACATATTCAACGCCTAGGAATATACCTGACTAGGAAGAATCTTAAAACCCATGGATATATATGTCTCCGTAAGAGAATCAAGAGTGTGTACAGCGGCCGAAAGGCAGCAGTGAAAATCCGATAAATCCCATTATCAAAATAAATTTCGAAAACAAAACACAAAGACATTGAAATAGAGAGCAATTCTTAAATAATTCACTCAGGGCATGTGATGCAACCGGGATTGACCACATCTACACCCAGAGCTGGTTGAGACATAAGGCTGGACACTTCAGGCTGATAGCATTGGTGAGTTTCGGTGAGCAAATGTAGACCCTTTGAAGTCATACTGCATGGTACCCATTCCATGGGTCCCAACTCTCCAGGTTCAAGGGATTCTTCCTCCAGCTAAAACATGCATGGGAAACCCAGAGTATCGTCCACCGTGTGATTGGGAAACGATTTAAAATGCATCTCAGTTTTCGTATCCTGGTCCTCGGGTTCACCATTCCAGATGCTTTACTCACACTCTCCCCGCTTGGAGAGTCAGTGCCTTTAACCTCCTCTTTGGCACAGCTTGCAATTTCTGTGCAAGATGAACAGGAATAGGGAGAACCAATGAGAGAATAGCTGTAGGTGTCTGCACGGGCAAATGTAACACTCATTGCCCACCAGGAAGAGGAATTAAACAAAGGCTCAGCGTGCCCTGCTGGAAACAGATTAGGGCCTGAAGCAATCCTGCGGTTTTGTGCCCAGCTCACAAGAAAGCGAGTTGAAGAAAGGAGCTCAGGGGCACTGTAATTCACAAACGTGCAGAGTTATAAATGACAGCTATCCTCCAAAAATATATTGAAGTAAGCCTGCGAAGGGGACTTGAAAGCGGGGCAGAATTTCAGGAAAACGATTGCAGGGGGTAGACTGGAATTGCCTTGAAAGCATAGGAAAAGAGGCAGAACGTCGACAATGATGCACTTGGCCAAAAAGGGCGTATGCGTTTTTTCATGAATATATTCAGGAAAAAACGCATACACACTTTTTGGCCAACCAAGCAAGCCTGTAAAGAAATCTGCCCTACAATGAAATCTCACTGCCCCCCCCCGGGCAAAAGGGCCATCTGAAAAAAGTGTAAAATCCAGAAAGGTAGGACAGGATATGGAGAACAGGGAGCCTTGTTATGCTGATTGGCAGGATGTAAATTGCCAGCAGCCACCCTGGAGAAGTGTATGGTGTTTCCTGAAACACGTAAGAAACAAAGCAACACAGCCTATGGCACTTCCACTTATGGTCCTATAGCTTACGGAAATTAAAATCAAAAACAGACAGCCACCCCAATATTTGGGATGGCTGTGTTCACAAGAAGTTCGTCTACTGTAACAGGTAAATATCCCAGAATGCAAAAATGGATAAAGAAGTTGTGGCACATACGTACAATGCAATATCACTCAGCAATGAAATCTGTGTCATCAGGCCCGTAGCGGCATAGTGAGTGGATACAGGTACGGTGATTCTACGAGAACTACGTCACACAGAAAAAGAAACATCATAATATATCACTAATACACGGAATGTAAACTTGACTACACATAAACTGAATTACAAAACAGAACAGGGTCTCAAATTTACAAAACCAACTAGTGCTTGCTTATGGGGAAAGGTGCTTTGGGGTGCTGCATAAAACCAGAGACTGAAATTAGCACAGATAACTTTACATAAGCCAAATATGTAAAAGACAAGACCTACTCCTTGCTCAACGAAATGGACCCAACACCACATATTCAACGCCTAGGAATATACCTGACTAGGAAGAATATTAAAACCCATGGATATATATGTCTCCGTAAGAGAATCAAGCGTGTGTACAGCGGCCGAAACGCAGCAGTGAAAATCCGATAAATCCCATTATCAAAATAAATTTCGAAAACAAAACACAAAGACAGTGAAATAGAGAGCAATTCTTAAATAATTCACTCAGGGCATGTGATGCAACCGGGATTGACCACATCTACACCCAGAGCTGGTTGAGACATAAGGCTGGACACTTCAGGCTGATAGCATTGGTGAGTTTCGGTGAGCAAATGCAGACCCTTTGAAGTCATACTGCATGGTACCCATTCCATGGGTCCCAACTCTCTAGGTTCAAGGCATTCTTCCTCCAGCTAAAACATGCATGGGAAATCCAGAGTATCATCCACCGTGTGATTGGGAAACGATTTAAAATGCATCTCAGTTTTCGTATCCTGGTCCTCGGGTTCACCATTCCAGATGCTTTACTAACACTCTCCCCGCTTGGAGAGTCAGTTCCTTTAACCTCCTGTTTGGCACAGCTTGCAATTTCTGTTCAAGATGAACAGGAATAGGGAGAACCAATGAGAGACTAGCTGTAGGTGTCTGCACGGGCAAATGTAACGCTCATTTCCCACCAGGAAGAGGAATTAAACAAAGGCTCAGCATGCCCTGCTGAAAACAGATTAGGGCCTGAAGCAATCCTGCGGTTTTGTGCCCAGCTCACAAGAAAGTGAGTTGAAGAAAGGAGCTCAGGGGCACTGTAATTCACAAACCTGCAGAGTTATAAATGACAGCTATCCTCCAAAAATATATTGAAGTAAGCCTGCGAAGGGGACTTGAAAGCAGGGCAGAATTTCAGGAAAACGATTGCAGGGGGTAGACAGGAATTGCCCTGAAAGCATAGGAAAAGAGGCAGAACGTCGACAATGATGCACTTGGCCAAAAAGGGCGTATGCGTTTTTTCCTGAATATATTCAGGAAAAAACGCATACGCCCTTTTTGGCCAACCAAGCAAGCCTGTAAAGGAAATCTGCACTACAATGAAGTCTCACTGCCCCCCCCCTCCGGGCAAAAGGGCCATCTGAAAAAAGTGTAAAATCCAGAAATGTAGGACAGGATATGGAGAACAGGGAGCCTTGTTATGCTGATTGGCAGGATGTAAATTGCCTGCAGCCACCCTGGAGAAGTGTATGGTGTTTCCTGAAACACATAAGAAACAAAGCAACACAGCCTATGGCACTTCCACTTATGGTCCTATAGCTTACGGAAATTAAAATCAAAAACAGACAGCCACCCCAATATTTGGGACGGCTGTGTTCACAAGAAGCTCGTCTACAGTATCAGTTAAATATCCCAAAAAGCAAAAAATGGATAAAGAAGTTGTGGCACGTACGTACAATGCAATATCACTCAGCAATGAAATCTGTGTCATCAGGCCCGTAGCGGCATAGTGAATGGATGCAGGTACGGTGATTCTACGTGAACTACGTCACACAGAAATAGAAACATGATAAGATATCACTAATACACGGAATGTAAACTTGACTACACATGAACTGAATTACAAAACAGAACAGGGTCTCAAATTTAGAAAACCAACTAGTGCTTGCTTATGGGGAAAGGTGCCTTGCGGTGCTGCATAAAACCAGAGACTGAAATTAGCACAGATAACTTTCCATAAGCCAAATATGTAATAGACAAGACCTACTACTTGCTCAACGAAATGGACCCAACACCACATATTTAACGCCTAGGAATATACCTGACTAGGAAGAATCTTAAAACCCATGGATATATATGTCTCCGTAAGAGAATCAAGCGTGTATACAGCGGGCGAAACGCAGCAGTGAAAATTCAATAAATCCCATTATCAAAATAAATTTCGAAAACAAAACACAAAGACAGTGAAATAGAGAGCAATTCTTAAATAATTCACTCAGGGCATGTGATGCAACCGGGATTTACCACATCTACACCCAGAGCTGGTTGAGACATAAGGCTGGACACTTCAGGCTGATAGCATTGGTGAGTTTCGGTGAGCAAATGCAGACCCTTTGAAGTCATACTGCATGGTACCCATTCCATGGGTCCCAACTCTCCAGGTTCAAGGGATTCTTCCTCCAGCTAAAACATGCATGGGAAACCCAGAGTATCGTCCACCGTGTGATTGGGAAACGATTTAAAATGCATCTCAGTTTTCGTATCCTGGTCCTCGTGTTCACGATTCCAGATGCTTTACTAACACTCTCCCCGCTTGGAGAGTCAGTGCGTTTAACCTCCTGTTTGGCACAGCTTGCAATTTCTGTGCAAGATGAACAGGAATAGGGAGAACCAATGAGAGACTAGCTGTAGGTGTCTGCACGGGCAAATGTAACGCTCATTGCCCACCAGAAAGAGGAATTAAACAAAGGCTCAGCGTGCCCTGCTGAAAACAGATTAGGGCCTGAAGCAATCCTGCGGTTTTGTGCCCAGCTCACAAGAAAGCGAGTTGAAGAAAGGAGCTCAGGGGCACTGTAATTCACAAACCTGCAGAGTTATAAATGACAGCTATCCTCCAAAAATATATTGAAGTAAGCCTGCGAAGGGGACTTGAAAGCGGGGCAGAATTTCAGGAAAACGATTGCAGGGGGTAGACTGGAATTGCCCTGAAAGCATAGGAAAAGAGGCAGAACATCGACAATGATGCACTTGGCCAAAAAGGGCGTATGCGTTTTTTCCTGAATATATTCAGGAAAAAACGCATACGCCCTTTTTGGCCAACCAAGCAAGCCTGTAAAGGAAATCTGCACTACAATGAAGTCTCACTGCCCCCCGGGCAAAAGGGCCATCTGAAAAAAGTGTAAAATCCAGAAATGTAGGGCAGGATATGGAGAACAGGGAGCATTGTTATGCTGATTGGCAGGATGTAAATTGCCAGCAGCCACCCTGGAGAAGTGTATGGTGTTTCCTGAAACACGTAAGAAACAAAGCAACACAGCCTATGGCAATTGCACTTATGGTCCTATTCCATAGGGAAATTAAAATCAAAAACAGAGAGCCACCCCAAAGTTTGGGACGGCTGTGTTCCCAAGAAGCTCGTCTACAGTACCAGGGAAATATTCCAGAAAGCAAAAAATGGATAAAGATGTTGTGGAACGTACATGCAATGCAGTATCACTCAGCAATGAAATCTGTGTCATCAGGCCCGTAGCGGCATAGTGAATGGATGCAGGTACGGTGATTCTACGTGAACTACGTCACACAGAAAAAGAAACATCATAAGATATCACTAATACATGGAATGTAAACTTGACTACACATGAACTGAATTACAAAACAGAACAGGGTCTCAAATTTAGAAAACCAACTAGTGCTTGCTTATGGGGAAAGGTGCCATGGGGTGCTGCATAAAACCAGAGACTGAAATTAGCACAGATAACATTCCATAAGCCAAATATGTAATAGACAATACGTACTCCTTGCTCAACGAAATGGACTCAACACCACATATTCAATGCCTAGGAATATACCTGACTAGGAAGAATCTTAAAACCCATGGATATATATGTCTCCGTAAGAGAATCAAGCGTGTGTACAGCGGCCGAAACGCAGCAGTGAAAATCCGATAAATCCCATTATCAAAATAAATTTCGAAAACAAAACACAAAGACAGTGAAATAGAGAGCAATTCTTAAATAATTCACTCAGCGCATGTGATGCAACCGGGATGGACCACATCTACACCCAGAGCTGGTTGACACATAAGGCTGGACACTTCAGGCTGATAGCATTGGTGAGTTTCGGTGAGCAAATGCAGACCCTTTGAAGTCATACTGCATGGTACCTATTCCATGGGTCCCAACTCTTCAGGTTCAAGGGATTCTTCCTCCAGCTAAAACATGCATGGGAAACCCACAGTATGGTCCACCGTGTGATTGGGAAACGATTTAAAATGCATCTCAGTTTTCGTATCCTGGTCCTCGGGTTCACCATTCCAGATGCTTTACTAACACTCTCCCTGCTTGGAGAGTCAGTGCCTTTAACCTCCTGTTTGGCACAGCTTGCAATTTCTGTGCAAGATGAACAGGAATAGGGAGAACCAATGAGAGACTAGCTGTAGGTGTCTGCACGGGCAAACGTAACGCTCATTTCCCACCAGGAAGAGGAATTAACCAAAGGCTCAGCATGCCCTGCCGGAAACAGTTTAGGGCCTGAAGCAATCCTGCGGTTTTGTGCCCAGCTCACAAGAAAGCGAGTTGAAGAAAGGAGCTCAGGGACACTGTAATTCACAAACCTGCAGAGTTATAAATGACAGCTATCCTCCAAAAATATATTGAAGTAAGCCTGCGAAGGGGACTTGAAAGCGGGGCAGAATTTCAGGAAAACGATTGCAGGGGGTAGACTGGAATTGCCCTGAAAGCATAGGAAAAGAGGCAGAACGTCGACAATGATGCACTTGGCCAAAAAGGGCGTATGCATTTTTTCCTGAATATATTCAGGAAAAAACGCATACGCACTTTGTGGCCAACCAAGCAAGCCTGTAAAGGAAATCTGCACCACAATGAAGTCTCACTGCCCCCCGGGCAAAACGGCCATCTGAAAAAAGTGTAAAATCCAGAAATGTAGGACAGGATATGGAGAACAGGGAGCCTTGTTATGCTGATTGGCAGGATGTAAATTGCCAGCAGCCACCCTGGAGAAGTGTATGGTGTTTCCTGAAACACGTAACAAACAAAGCAACACAGCCTATGGCACTTCCACTTATGGTCCTATAGCTTACGGAAATTAAAATCAAAAACAGACAGCCACCCCAATATTTGGGACGGCTGTGTTCACAAGAAGATCGTCTACACTATCAGGTAAATATCCCAGAAAGCAAAAAATGGATAAAGAAGTTGTGGCACGTACGTACAATGCAATACCACTCAGCAATGAAATCTGTGTCATCAGGCCCGTAGCGGCATAGTGAGTGGATGCAGGTACGGTGATTCTACGTGAACTACGTCACACAGAAAAAGAAACATCATAATATCACTAATACACGGAATGTAAACTTGACTACACATGAACTGAATTACAAAACAGAACAGGGTCTCAAATTTAGAAAACCAACTAGTGCTTGCTTATGGGGAAAGGTGCCTTGGGGTGCTGCATAAAACCAGAGACTTAAATTAGCACAGATAACTTTCCATAAGCCAAATATGTAATAGACAAGACCTACTCCTTGCTCAACAAAATGGACCCAACACCACATATTTAACGCCTAGGAATATACCTGACTAGGAAGAATCTTAAAACCCATGGATATATATGTCTCCGTAAGAGAATCAAGCGTGTATACAGCGGGCGAAACGCAGCAGTGAAAATTCGATAAATCCCATTATCAAAATAAATTTCGAAAACAAAACACAAAGACAGTGAAATAGAGAGCAATTCTTAAATAATTCATTCAGGGCATGTGATGCAACCGGGATTGACCACATCTACACCCAGAACTGGTTGAGACATAAGGCTGGACACTTCAGGCTGATAGCATTGGTGAGTTTCGGTGAGCAAATGCAGACCCTTTGAAGTCATACTGCATGGTACCCATTCCATGCGTCCCAACTCTCCAGGTTCAAGGGATTCTTCCTCCAGCTAAAACATGCATGGGAAACCCAGAGTATCATCCACCATGTGATTGGGAAACGATTTAAAAGGCATCTCAGTTTTCGTATCCTGGTTCTCGGGTTCCCCATTCCAGATGCTATACTAAAACTCTCCCCGCTTGGAGAGTCAGTGCCTTTAACCTCCTGTTTGGCACAGCTTGCAATTTCTGTGCAAGATGAACAGGAATAGGGAGAACCAATGAGAGACTAGCTGTAGGTGTATGCACGGGCAAATGTAACACTCATTGCCCACCAGGAAGAGGAATTAAACAAAGGCTCAGCGTGCCCTGCCGGAAACAGATTAGGGCCTGAAGCAATCCTGCGGTTTTGTGCCCAGCTCACAAGAAAGCGAGTTGAAGAAAGGAGCTCAGGGGCACTGTAATTCACAAACCTGCAGAGTTATAAATGACAGCTATCCTGCAAAAATATATTGAAGTAAGCCTGCGAAGGGGACTTGAAAGCGGGGCAGAATTTCGGGAAAACGATTGCAGGGGGTAGACTGGAATTGCCCTGAAAGCATAGGAAAAGAGGCACAACGTCGACAATGATGCACTTGGCCAAAAAGGGCGTATGCGTTTTTTCCTGAATATATTCAGGAAAAAACGCATACGCACTTTTTGGCCAACCAAGCAAGCCTGTAAAGGAAATCTGCACTACAATGAAGTCTCACTGCCCCCCGGGCAAAAGGGCCATCTGAAAAAAGTGTAAAATCCAGAAATGTAGGACAGGATATGGAGAACAGGGAGCCTTGTTATGCTGATTGGCAGGATGTAAATTGCCAGCAGCCACCCTGGAGAAGTGTATGGTGTTTCCTGAAACACGTAAGAAACAAAGCAACAAAGCCTATGGCAATTGCACTTATGGTCCTATTCCTTAGGGAAATTAAAATCAAAAACAGAGATCCACCCCAAAGTTTGGGATGGCTGTGTTCCCAAAAAGCTCGTCTACAGTACCAGGTAAATATCCCAGAAAGCAAAAAATGGATAAAGAAGTTGTGGCACGTACGTGCAATAAAGTATCACTCAGCAATGAAATCTGTGTAATCAGGCCCGTAGCGGCATAGTGAATGGATGCAGGTACGGTGATTCTACGTGAACTACGTCACACAGAAAAAGAAGCATCATAAGATATCACTAATACGCGGAATGTAAACTTGACTACACATGAACTGAATTACAAAACAGAACAGGGTCTGAAATTTAGAAAACCAACTAGTGCTTGCTTATGGGGAAAGGTGCCATGGGGTGTTGCATAAACCCAGAGACTGAAATTAGCACAGATAACATTCCATAAGCCAAATATGTAATAGACAAGACCTACTCCTTGCTCAACGAAATGGACTCAACACCACATATTCAATGCCTAGGAATATACCTGACTAGGAAGAATCTTAAAACCCATGGATATATATGTCTCCGTAAGAGAATCAAGCGTGTGTACAGCGGCCGAAACGCAGCAGTGAAAATCCGATAAATCCCATTATCAAAATAAATTTCGAAAACAAAACACAAAGACAGTGAAATAGAGAGCAATTCTTAAATAATTCACTCAGGGCATGTGATGCAACCGGGATTGACCACATCTACACCCAGAGCTGGTTGAGACATAAGGCTGGACACTTCAGGCTGATAACATTGGTGAGTTTCGGTGAGCAAATGCAGACCCTTTGAAGTCATACTGCATGGTACCCATTCCATGGGACCCAACTCTCCAGGTTCAAGGGATTCTTCCTCCAGCTAAAACATGCATGGGAAACCCAGAGTATCGTCCACCGTGTGATTGGGAAACGATTTAAAATGCATCTCAGTTTTCGTATCCTGGTCCTCGGGTTCACCATTCCAGATGCTTTACTAACACTCTCCCCGCTTAGTGAGTCAGTGCCTTTAACCTCCTCTTTGGCACAGCTTGCAATTTCTGTGCAAGATGAACAGGAATAGGGAGAACCAATGAGAGACTAGCTGTAGGTGTCTGCACGGGCAAATGTAACGCTCATTGCCCACCAGGAAGAGGAATTAAACAAAGGCTCAGTGTGCCCTGCTGGAAACAGATTAGGGCCTGAAGCAATCCTGCGGTTTTGTGCCCAGCTCACAAGAAAGCGAGTTGAATAAAGGAGCTCAGGGGCACTGTAATTCACAAACCTGCAGAGTTATAAATGACAGCTATCTTCCAAAAGTATATTGAAGTAAGCCTGCGTAGGGGACTTGAAAGCGGGGCAGAATTTCAGGAATACGATTGCAGGGGGTAGACTGGAATTGCCCTGAAAGCATAGGAAAAGAGGCACAACGTCGACAATGATGCACTTGGCCAAAAAGGGCGTATGCGTTTTTTCCTGAATATATTCAGGAAAAAACGCATACGCCCTTTTTGGCCAACCAAGCAAGCCTGTAATGGAAATCTGCACTACAATGAAGTCTCACTGCCCCCCGGGCAAGAGGGCCATCTGAAAAAAGTGTAAAATCCAGAAAGGTAGGACAGGATATGGAGAACAGGGAGCCTTGTTATGCTGATTGGCAGGATGTAAATTGCCAACAGCCACCCTGGAGAAGTGTATGGTGTTTCCTGAAACACGTAAGAAATAAAGCAACACAGCCTATGGCAATTGCACTTATGGTCCTATTCCTTAGGGAAATTAAAATCAAAAACAGAGAGCCACCCCAAAATTTAGGACGGCTGTGTTCCCAAGAAGCTCGTCTACAGTACCAGGTAAATATCCCAGAAAGCAAAAAATGGATAAAGAAGTTGTGGCACGTACGTGCAATGCAATATCACTCAGCAATGAAATCTGTGTCATCAGGCCCTTAGCGGCATAGTGAGTGGATGCAGGTACGGTGATTCTACGTGAACTACGTCACACAGAAAAAGAAACATCATAAGACATCACTAATACACGGAATGTAAACTTGACTGCACATGAACTGAATTACAAAACAGAACAGGGTCTCAAATTTAGAAAACCAACTAGTGCTTGCTTATGGGGAAAGGTGCCTTGCGGTGCTGCATAAAACCAGAGACTGAAATTAGCACAGATAACATTCCATAAGCCAAATATGTAATAGAAAAGACCTACTCCTTGCTCAACGAAATGGACTCAACACCACATATTCAACGCCTAGGAATATACCTGAATAGGAAAAATCTTAAAACCCATGGATATATATATGTCTCCGTAAGAGAATCAAGCGTGTGTACAGCGGCCGAAATGCAGCAGTGAAAATCCGATAAATCCCATTATCAAAATAAATTTCGAAAACAAAACACAAAGAAGGTGAAATAGAGAGCAATTCTTAAATAATTCACTCAGGGCATGTGATGCAACCGGGATTGACCACATCTACACCCAGAGCGGGTTGAGACATAAGGCTGGACACTTCAGGCTGATAGCATTGGTGAGTTTCGGTGAGCAAATGCAGACCCTTTGAAGTCATACTGCATGGTACCCATTCCATGGGTCCCAACTCTCCAGGTTCAAGGCATTCTTCCTCCAGCTACAACATGCATGGGAAACCCAGAGTATCGTCCACCGTGTGATTGGGAAACGATTTAAAATGCATCTCAGTTTTCGTATCCTGGTCCTCAGGTTCACCATTCCAAATGCTTTACTAACACTCTCCCCGCTTGGAGAGTCAGTGCCTTTAACCTCCTGTTTGGCACAGCTTGCAATTTCTGTGCAAGTTGAACAGGAATAGGGAGAAGCAATGAGAGACTAGCTGTAGGTGTCTGCACGGGCAAATGTAACGCTCATTGCCGACCAGGAAGAGGAATTAAACAAAGGCTCAGTGTGCCCTGCTGGAAACAGATTAGGGCCTGAAGCAATCCTGCGGTATTGTGCCCAGCTCACAAGAAAGCGAGTTGAAGAAAGGAGCTCAGGGGCACTGTACTTCACAAACCTACAGAGTTATAAATGACAGCTATCCTCCAAAAATATATTGAAGTAAGCCTGCGAAGGGGACTTGAAAGCGGGGCTGAATTTCAGGAAAACGATTGCAGGGGGTAGACTGGAATTGCCCTGAAAGCCTAGGAAAAGAGGCACAACGTCGACAATGATGCACTTGGCCAAAAAGGGCGTATGCGTTTTTTCCTGAATATATTCAGGAAAAAACGCATACGCCCTTTTTGGCCAAACAAGCAAGCCTGTGAAGGAAATCTGCACTACAATGAAATCTCACTGCCCCCCCGGGCAAAAGGGCCATCTGAAAAAAGTGTAAAATCCAGAAAGGTAGGACAGGATATGGAGAACAGGGAGCCTTGTTATGCTGATTGGCAGGATGTAAATTGCCAGCAGCCACCCTGGAGAAGTGTATGGTGTTTCCTGAAACACGTAAGAAACAAAGCAACACAGCCTATGGCACTTCCACTTATGGTCCTATAGCTTACGGAAATTAAAATCAAAAACAGACAGCCACCCCAATATTTGGGACGGCTGTGTTCACAAGAAGCTCGTCTACAGTATCAGGTAAATATCCCAGAAAGCAAAAAATGGATAAAGAAGTTGTGGCACGTACGTGCAATGCAATATCACTCAGTAATGAAATCTGTGTCATCAGGCCCGTAGCGGCATAGTAAGTGGATGCAGGTACGGTTATTCTACGTGAACTACGTCACACAGAAAAAGAAACATCATAAGATATCACTAATACACGGAATGTAAACTTGACTACACATGAACTGAATTACAAAACAGAACAGGGTCTCAAATTTAGATAACCAACTAGTGCTTGCTTATGGGGAAAGGTGCGTTGGGGTGCTGCATAAAACCAGAGACTGAAATTAGCACAGATAACATTCCATAAGCCAAATATGTAATAGACAAGACCTACTCCTTGCTCAACGAAATGGACTCAACACCACATATTCAACGCCTAGGAATATACCTGACTAGGAAGAATCTTAAAACCCATGGATATATATGTCTCCGTAAGAGAATCAAGCGTGTGTACAGCGGCGGAAATGCAGCAGTGAAAATCCGATAAATCCCATTATCAAAATAAATTTCGAAAACAAAACACAAAGACAGTGAAATAGAGAGCAATTCTTAAATAATTCACTCAGGGCATGTGATGCAACCGGGATTGACCACATCTACACCCAGAGCTGGTTGAGACATAAGGCTGGACACTTCTGGCTGATAGCAGTGGTGAGTTTCGGTGAGCAAATGCAGACCCTTTGAAGTCATACTGCATGGTACCCATTCCATGGGTCCCAACTCTCCAGGTTCAAGGCATTCTTCCTCCAGCTAAAACATGCATGGGAAACCCAGAGTATCGTCCACCGTGTGATTGGGAAATGATTTAAAATGCATCTCAGTTTTCGTATCCTGGTCCTCGGGTTCACTATTCCAGATGCTTTACTAACACTCTCCCCGCTTGGAGAGTCGGTGCCTTTAACCTCCTGTTTGGCACAGCTTGCCATTTCTGTGCAAGATGAACAGGAATAGGGAGAACCAATGAGAGACTAGCTGTAGGTGTCTGCACGGGCAAATGTAACGCTCATTGCCACCAGGAAGAGGAATTAAACAAAGGCTCAGTGTGCCCTGCTGGAAACATATTAGGGCCTGAAGCAATCCTGTGGTTTTGTGCCCAGCTCACAAGAAAGCGAGTTGAAGAAAGGAGCTCAGGGGCACTGTAATTCACAAACCTGCAGAGTTATAAATGACAGCTATCCTCCAAAAATATATTGAAGTAAGCCTGCGAAGGGGACTTGAAAGCGGGGTTGAATTTCAGGAAAACGATTGCAGGCGGTAGACTGGAATTGCCCTGAAAGCATAGGAAAAGAGGCACAACGTCGACAATGATGCACTTGGCCAAAAAGGGCGTATGCGTTTTTTCCTGAATATATTCAGGAAAAAACGCATACGCCCTTTTTGGCCAACCAAGCAAGCCTGTAAAGGAAATCTGCACTACAATGAAATCTCACGGCCCCCCTGGGCAAAAGGGCCATCTGAAAAAAGTGTAAAATCCAGAAAGGTAGGACAGGATATGGAGAACAGGGAGCCTTGTTATGCTGATTGGCAGGATGTAAATTGCCAGCAGCCACTCTGGAGAAGTGTATGGTGTTTCCTGAAACACGTAAGAAACAAAGCAACACAGCCTATGGCACTTCCACTTATGGTCTTATAGCTTACGGAAATTAAAATCAAAAACAGACAGCCACCCCAATATTTGGGACGGCTGTGTTCACAAGAAGCTCGTCTACAGTATCAGGTAAATATCCCAGAAAGCAAAAAATGGATAAAGAAGTTGTGGCACGTACGTACAATGCAATATAACTCAGCAATGAAATCTGTGTCATCAGGCCCGTAGCGGCATAGTGAGTGGATGCAGGTACGGTGATTCTACGTGAACTACGTCACACAGAAAAAGAAACATCATAAGATATCACTAATACACGGAATGTAAACTTGACTACACATGAACTGAATTACAAAACAGAGCAGGGTCTCAAATTTAGAAAACCAACTACTGCTTGCTTATGGGGAAAGGTGCCTTGGGGTGCTGCATAAAACCAGAGACTGAAATTAGCACAGATAACATTCCATAAGCCAAATATGTAATAGACAAAACCTACTCCTTGCTCAACGAAATGGACTCAACACCACATATTCAACGCCTAGGAATATACCTGACTAGGAAGAATCTTAAAACCCATGGATGTATATATCTCCGTAAGAGAATCAAGCGTGTGTACAGCGGCCGAAACGCAGCAGTGAAAATCCGATAAATCCCATTATCAAAATAAATTACGAAAACAAAACACAAAGACAGTGAAATAGAGAGCAATTCTTAAATAATTCACTCAGGGCATGTGATGCAACCGGGGTTGACCACATCTACACCCAGAGCTGGTTGAGACATAAGGCTGGACACTTCAGCCTGATAGCATTGGTGAGTTTCGGTGAGCAAATGCAGACCCTTTGAAGTCATACTGCATGGTACCCATTCCATGGGTCCCAACTCTCCAGGTTCAAGGGATTCTTCCTCCAGCTAAAACATGCATGGGAAACCCAGAGTATCGTCCACCGTGTGATTGGGAAACGATTTAAAATGCATCTCAGTTTTCGTATCCTGGTCCTCGGGTTCACCATTCCAGATGCTTTACTAACACTCTCCCCGCTTGGAGAGTCAGTGCCTTTAACCTCCTGTTTGGCACAGCTTGCCATTTCTGTGCAAGATGAACAGGAATAGGGAGAACCAATGAGAGACTAGCTGTAGGTGTCTGCACGGGCAAATGTAACGCTCATTGCCACCAGGAAGAGGAATTAAACAAAGGCTCAGTGTGCCCTGCTGGAAACACATTAGGGCCTGAAGCAATCCTGTGGTTTTGTGCCCAGCTCACAAGAAAGCGAGTTGAAGAAAGGAGCTCAGGGGCACTGTAATTCACAAACCTGCAGAGTTATAAATGACAGCTATCCTCCAAAAATATATTGAAGTAAGCCTGCGAAGGGGACTTGAAAGCGGGGCTGAATTTCAGGAAAACGATTGCAGGCGGTAGACTGGAATTGCCCTGAAAGCATAGGAAAAGAGGCACAACGTCGACAATGATGCACTTGGCCAAAAAGGGCGTATGCGTTTTTTCCTGAATATATTCAGGAAAAAACGCATACGCCCTTTTTGGCCAACCAAGCAAGCCTGTAAAGGAAATCTGCACTACAATGAAATCTCACGGCCCCCCCGGGCAAAAGGGCCATCTGAAAAAAGTGTAAAATCCAGAAAGGTAGGACAGGATATGGAGAACAGGGAGCCTTGTTATGCTGATTGGCAGGATGTAAATTGCCAGCAGCCACTCTGGAGAAGTGTATGGTGTTTCCTGAAACACGTAAGAAACAAAGCAACACAGCCTATGGCACTTCCACTTATGGTCTTATAGCTTACGGAAATTAAAATCAAAAACAGACAGCCACCCCAATATTTGGGACGGCTGTGTTCACAAGAAGCTCGTCTACAGTATCAGGTAAATATCCCAGAAAGCAAAAAATGGATAAAGAAGTTGTGGCACGTACGTACAATGCAATATCACTCAGCAATGAAATCTGTGTCATCAGGCCCGTAGCGGCATAGTGAGTGGATGCAGGTACGGTGATTCTACGTGAACTACGTCACACAGAAAAAGAAACATCATAAGATATCACTAATACACGGAATGTAAACTTGACTACACATGAACTGAATTACAAAACAGAGCAGGGTCTCAAATTTAGAAAACCAACTACTGCTTGCTTATGGGGAAAGGTGCGTTGGGGTGCTGCATAAAACCAGAGACTGAAATTAGCACAGATAACATTCCATAAGCCAAATATGTAATAGACAAGACCTACTCCTTGCTCAACGAAATGGACTCAACACCACATATTCAACGCCTAGGAATATACCTGACTAGGAAGAATCTTAAAACCCATGGATGGATATATCTCCGTAAGAGAATCAAGCGTGTGTACAGCGGCCGAAACGCAGCAGTGAAAATCCGATAAATCCCATTATCAAAATAAATTACGAAAACAAAACACAAAGACAGTGAAATAGAGAGCAATTCTTAAATAATTCACTCAGGGCATGTGATGCAACCGGGGTTGACCACATCTACACCCAGAGCTGGTTGAGACATAAGGCTGGACACTTCAGCCTGATAGCATTGGTGAGTTTCGGTGAGCAAATGCAGACCCTTTGAAGTCATACTGCATGGTACCCATTCCATGGGTCCCAACTCTCCAGGTTCAAGGGATTCTTCCTCCAGCTAAAACATGCATGGGAAACCCAGAGTATCGTCCACCGTGTGATTGGGAAACGATTTAAAATGCATCTCAGTTTTCGTATCCTGGTCCTCGGGTTCACCATTCCAGATGCTTTACTAACACTCTCCCTGCTTGGAGAGTCAGTGCCTTTAACCTCCTGTTTGGCACAGCTTGCAATTTCTGTGCAAGATGAACAGGAATAGGGAGAACCAATGAGAGACTAGCTGTAGCTGTCTGCACGGGCAAATATAACGCTCATTGCCGACCAGGAAGAGGAATTAAACAAAGGCTCAGTGTGCCCTGCGGGAAACAGATTAGGGCCTGAAGCAATCCTGCGGTTTTGTGCCAAGCTCACAAGAAAGCGAGTTGAAGAAAGGAGCTCAGGGGCACTGTACTTCACAAACCTGCAGAGTTATAAATGACAGCTATCATCCAAAAGAATATTGAAGTAAGCCTGCGAAGGGGACTTGAAACCGGGGCAGAATTTCAGGAAAACGATTGCAGGGGGTAGACTGGAATTGCCCTGAAAGCATAGGAAAAGAGGCACAACGTCGACAATGATGCACTTGGCCAAAAAGGGCGTATGCGTTTTTTCCTGAATATATTCAAGAAAAAAAGCATACGCCCTTTTTGGCCAACCAAGCAAGCCTGTAAAGGAAATCTGCACTACAATGAAGTCTCACTGCCCCCCGGGCAAAAGGGACATCTGAAAAAAGTGTAAAATCCAGAAAGTTAGGACAGGATATGGAGAACAGGGAGCCTTGTTATGCTGATTGGCAGGATGTAAATTGCCAGCAGCCACCCTGGAGAAGTGTATGGTGTTTCCTGAAACACGTAAGAAACAAAGCAACACAGCCTATGGCACTTCCACTTATGGTCCTATAGCTTACGGAAATTAAAATCAAAAACAGACAGCCACCCCAATATTTGGGACGGCTGTGTTCACAAGAAGCTCGTCTACCGTATAAGGTAAATATCCCAGAAAGCAAAAAATGGATAAAGAAGTTGTGGCACGTACGTACAATGCAATATCACTCAGCAATGAAATCTGTGTCATCAGGCCCGTAGCGGCATAGTGAGTGGATGCAGGTACGGTGATTCTACGTGAACTACGTCACACAGAAAAAGAAACATCATAAGATATCACTAATACACGGAATATAAACTTGACTACACATGAACTGAATTACAAAACAGAACAGGGTCTCAAATTTAGAAAACCAACAAGTGCTTGCTTATGGGGAAAGGTGCGTTGGGGTGCTGCATAAAACCAGAGACTGAAATTGGCACAGATAACTTTCCATAAGCCAAATATGTAATAGAAAAGACCTACTCCTTGCTCAACGAAATGGACCCAACACCACATATTCAACGCCTAGGAATATACCTGACTAGGAAGAATCTTAAAACCCATGGATATATATGTCTCCGTAAGAGAATCAAGCGTGTGTACAGCAGCCGAAACGCAGCAGTGAAAATCCGATAAATCCCATTATCAAAATAAATTTCGAAAACAAAACACAAAGACAGTGAAATAGAGAGCAATTCTTAAATAATTCACTCAGGGCATGTGATGCAACCGGGATTGACCACATCTACACCCAGAGCTGGTTGAGACATAAGGCTGGACACTTCAGGCTGATAGCATTGGTGAGTTTCGGTGAGCAAATGCAGACCCTTTGAAGTCATACTGCATGGTACCCATTCCTTGGGTCCCAACTCTCCAGGTTCAAGGGATTCTTCCTCCAGCTAAAACATGAATGGGAAACCCAGAGTATGGTCCACCGTGTGATTGGGAAACGATTTACAATGCATCTCAGTTTTCGTATCCTGGTCCTCGGGTTCACCATTCCAGATGCTTTAGTAACACTCTCCCCGCTTGGAGAGTCAGTGCCTTTAACCTCCTGTTTGGCACAGCTTGCAATTTCTGTGCAAGATGAACAGGAATAGGGAGAACCAATGAGAGACTAGCTGTAGGTGTCTGCACGGGCAAATGTAACGCTCATTTCCCACCAGGAAGAGGAATTATCCAAAGGCTCACTGTGCCCTGCCGGAAACAGATTAGGGCCTGAAGCAATCCTGCGGTTTTGTGCCCAGCTCACAAGAAAGCGAGTTGAAGAAAGGAGCTCAGGGTCACTGTAATTCACAAACCTGCAGAGTTATAAATGACAGCTATCCTCCAAAAATATATTGAAGTAAGCCTGCGAAGGGGACTTGAAAGCGGGGCAGAGTTTCAGGAAAACCACTGCATGGGGTAGACTGGAATTGCCCTGAAAGCATAGGAAAAGAGGCACAACGTCGACAATGATGCACTTGGCCAAAAAGGGCGTATGCGTTTTTTCCTGAATATATTCAGGAAAAAACGCATATGCACTTTTTGGCCAACCAAGCAAGCCTGTAAAGGAAATCTGCACTACAATGAAGTCTCACTGCCCCCCGGGCAAAAGGGCCATCTGTAAAAAGTGTAAAATCCAGAAAGGTAGGAAAGGATATGGAGAACAGGGAGCCTTGTTATGCTGATTGGCAGGATGTAAATTGCCAGCAGCCACCCTGGAGAAGTGTATGGTGTTTCCTGAAACACGTAAGAAACAGAGCAACACAGCCTATGGCACTTCCACTTATGGTCCTATAGCTTACGGAAATTAAAATCAAAAACAGACATCCACCCCAATATTTGGGATGGCTGTGTTCCCAAGAAGCTCGTTTACAGTACCAGGTAAATATCCCAGAAACAAAAATGGATAAAGAAGTTGTGGCACGTACGTGCAATGCAATATCCCTCAGCAATGAAATCTGTGTCATCAGGCCCGTAGCGGCATAGTGAATGGATGCAGGTACGGTGATTCTACGTGAACTACGTCACACAGAAAAAGAAACATCATAAGATATCACTAATACACGGAATGTAAACTTGACTACACATGAACTGAATTACAAAACAGAACAGGGTCTCAAATTTAGAAAACCAACTAGTGCTTGCTTATGGGGAAAGGTGCCTTGGGGTGCTGCATAAAACCAGAGACTGAAATTAGCACAGATAACTTTCCATAAGCCAAATATATAATAGACAAGACCTACTCCTTGCTCAACGAAATGGACCCAACACCACATATTCAACGCCTAGGAATATACCTGACTAGGAAGAATCTTAAAACCCATGGATATATATGTCTCCGTAAGAGAATCAAGCGTGTGTACAGCGGCCGAAACGCAGCAGTGAAAATCCGATAAATCCCATTATCAAAATAAATTTCGAAAACAAAACACAAAGACAGTGAAATAGAGAGCAATTCTTAAATAATTCACTCAGGGCATGTGATGCAACCGGGATTGACCACATCTACACCCAGAGCTGGTTGAGACATAAGGCTGGACACTTCAGGCTGATAGCATTGGTGAGTTTCGGTGAGCAAATGCAGACCCTTTGAAGTCATACTGCATGGTACCCATTCCATGGGTCCCAACTCTCCAGGTTCAAGGGATTCTTCCTCCAGCTAAATCATGCATGGGAAACCCAGAGTATCGTCCACCGTGTGATTGGGAAACGATTTAAAATGCATCTCAGTTTTCGTATCCTGGTCCTCGGGTTCACCATTCCAGATGCTTTACTAACACTCTCCCCGCTTGGAGAGTCAGTGCCTTTAACCTCCTGTTTGGCACAGCTTGCAATTTCTGTGCAAGATGAACAGGAATAGGGAGAACCCATGAGAGACTAGCTGTAGGTGTCTGCACGGGCAAATGTAACGCTCATTTCCCACCAGGAAGAGGAATTAAACAAAGGCTCAGTGTGCCCTGCTGGAAACAGATTAGGGCCTGAAGCAATCCTGCGGTTTTGTGCCCAGCTCACAAGAAAGCGAGTTGAAGAAAGGAGCTCAGGGGCACTGTAATTCACAAACCTGCAAAGTTATAAATGACAGCTATCCTCCAAAAATACATTGAAGTAAGCCTGCGAAGGGGACTTGAAAGCGGGGCAGAATTTCAGGAAAACGATTGCAGGGGGTAGACTGGAATTGCCCTGAAAGCATAGGAAAAGAGGCACATCGTCGACAATGATGCACTTGGCCAAAAAGGGCGTATGCGTTTTTTCCTGAATATATTCAGTAAAAAACGCATACGCCCTTTTTGGCCAACCAAGCAAGCCTGTAAAGGAAATCTGCACTACAATGAAGTCTCACTGCCCCCCTGGCAAAAGGGCCATCTGAAAAAAGTGTAAAATCTAGAAAGGTAGGACAGGATATGGAGAAGAGGGAGCCTTGTTATGCTGATTGGCAGGATGTAAATTGCCAACAGCCACCCCTGAGAAGTGTATGGTGTTTCCTGAAACACGTAAGAAACAAAGCAACACAGCCTATGGCACTTCCACTTATGGTCCTACAGCTTAGGGAAATTAAAATCAAAAACACCCAGCCACCTCAAAGTTTGGGACCTCTCTGTTCACAAGAACCTCGTTTACAGTACCAGGTAAATATCTCAGAGAGCAAACAATGGATAAAGAAGTTGTGGTACGTACGTACAATGGAATATCACTCAGCAATGAAATCTGTGTCATCAGGCCCGTAGTGGCATAGTGAGTGGATACATGTATGGTGATTCTACGTGAAATAAGTCACACATAAAAAGAAACATCATAAAATATCACTAATACACAGTATGTAAACTTGACTACACATGAACTGAATTACAAAACAGAACAGTCTCAAATTTAGAAAACCAACTTGTGCTTTCTTATGGAGAAAGGTGCGTTGGAGGGCTGCATAAAACCAGAGACTGAAATTAGCACAGATAACCTTGCATAAGCCAAATATGTAATAGACAAGACCTACTCCTTGCTCAACGAAATGGACTCAACACCACATATTCAACGCCTAGGAATATACCTGACTAGGAAGAATCTTAAAACCCGTGGATATTTATGTCTCCGTAGGAGAATCAAGAGTGTGTACAGCGGCATTAACGCAGCAGTGAAAATCCGATAAATCCCAGTGTCAAAAAAAATTTCAAAAACAAAACACAATGACAGTGAAATAGAGAGCAATTCTTAAATAACTCACACAGGGCATGTGATGCAACCTGGTTTACCACATCTACACCCAGAGCTGGGTGAGAGATAAGGCTTGGCCCTTTGGGCTGATAGCATTGGTGAGGTTTAGTGAGCAAATGCAGACCCTTTCATGTCATACTGCCTGGTACCCATTCCATGGTTCCCAACTCTCCAGGTTCAAGGGATTCTTCCTTCTGCTAAAATTTGCATGGGAAAACCAGAGTATGCTCCACCGTGTGACTGGGAAACCTTTTTACATGCATGTCTGTTTTCGTCCCCTGGTACTCAGGTTCACCATTCCAGACCCTTTTCTTACACTCTCCCCATTTGGAGAGTCAGTGCCTTTAACCTCCTGTTTGGCACTGTTTGCAATTTCTGCGCAAGATGAACAGGAATAAGGAGAACCAATGGGAGACTATCTGTAGGTGTGTGCACGGGCAAATATTTTTTTTAACATCTTTATTGGGGTATAATTGCTTTACAATGGTGTGTTAGTTTTTGCTTTATAACAAAGTGAATCAGCTATACATATACATATGCTCCCTGTGTCTTCCCTCTTGTGTCTCCCTCCCTCCCTCTCTCCCCCTTCTACCCCTCCAGGCTGTCCCAACGCCCCGAGCTAATATCCCTGTGCCTTGCGGCTGCTTCCCCCTTGCTATCTACCTTACTACATTTGTTAGTGTGTATATGTCCATGACTCTCTCTCGCCCTGTCAAAACTCACCATTCCCCCTCCCCATATCCTCAATTCCGTTCTCCAGTAGGTCTGCGCCTCTATTCCTGTCTTATCCCTAGGTTCTTCATGACATTTTTTTCCTTTAAATTCCATATATATGTGTTAGCATACGCTATTTTTCTTTTTCTTTCTGACTTACTTCACTCTGTATGACAGACTCTAGGTCTATCCATCTCATTACAAATAACTCAGTTTCATTTCTTTTTAAGGCTGAGTAATATTCCATTGTGTATATGTGCCACATCTTCTTTATCCATTCGTCCGATGATGGGCGCTTAGGTTCTTTCCATCTCCGGGCTATTGTAAATAGAGCTGCAATGAACATTTTGGTACATGACTCTTTTTGAATTTTGGTTTTCTCAGGGTATATGCCCAGTATGCACGGGCAATTTTAACACTCATTTCCCAACAGGAAAAGGAATTAACCAAAGGCTCAGCATGCCGTGCTGGAACAAGATTAGGGCCTGAAGCAATCCTGCGGTTTTGTGGCCAGCTCACAAGAAAGCGAGTTGAGGAAAGGAGCTCAGGGGCACTGTCATTCACATACCTGCAGACTTATATATGACAGAAATCGTACAAAAATATATTGAATTAAGGCTGCGAAGAGGACTTGAAAGTGGGGCAGAATTGCTGGAATCCGATTTCAGGAGGTAGACGTGAATTGCTCTGAAAGCATAAGAGAAGTGGCAGAACCTCGTCAATGAAGCACTTGGCCAAAAAGTGCATATGCATTTTTTCCAGGGCCATCATTCACGGGAGTAGGAGGCTCCCAGCATGCTCCAGTGGCCAACAGAGGTCCCACGTCGCCAAGGCGATGTGAGCTAGCCAGGCAGGAGTGACCTGACATCAGAGGGCCCACTTCACAGAATGGTAGGGAACCCAGCCAGGATCAGACTCTCCCCAGAGGGCCCACATCACCAAGGTGATGGGAACCAGGCAGGAGTGTCCTCACACCCGTGGGCCCACATCATCAAAAGTTGTGGCCTCAAACCAGAGGACCCACATCACCATGGGTTTCGGAGTGAGGCAGGCAGGATTAACCTCACAACACATGTCCCATTGTATACAAAAGGTGTGGAAACCAGCAGTTGGATCTTCCTAGCAGGCGGCCCAGAGCACTGAGGCTATGAGATCCAGGCTGGCATGAACTCACAACAGAGGGCCCTCATTGTGATTCTGTAAGCAACCCAGCCGTTGTGACCTCAGAGCAGAAGGCCCACATCCCCATGGGGAAGGGAAACAAGCAGGAGTGTCATCGCAAGAGTGGGCACACATGAAAAAATGTGGGGAGCCCAGCAATTAGTGCCTGATGCCAGAGGGCCCTCATCACCGAGGGGCGGTGGCTCCCAGCCAGCTCCGACTGCTACCAGAGGGGCGACGTCGCCAATGCGGAGTGCGACAACCAGGCAGGAGTGACCTCAGAGCAGAGGGTCAACCTCACAGAAGTGTGAAGAACCAAAGAGGATCAGATTCTCACCAGAGGGCCCACATCACCAAGGGAATGGGAACCAGGCAGGAGTGTCCTCACACTAGTGGGGCCACATCACCGAAAAGTGAGGGACCCAGCACATGTGGCCTCAAACCAGAGGACACACATCACAAGGGAGCTGGGATTGAGGCAGGCAGGAGGAGCCTCAAAACAGAGGGACCATAGAATTAAAGAGGTGAAGAATCCCGCAGTTGGAACCTCCCAGCAGGCGGCCAGGAGCAGCGAGACTATGGGATCCAGGCCGGAGTGATCTCACACCAGAGGGCCGTCATCATGAAACTGTGAGCAACCTAGGCGTTGGGATCTCAGAGCAGAAGGCCCACATTCCCATGGGGTTGGGAACCTGTCAGAAGTGTACTCGCACCACAGGGCACACATCAGAGAATTTAGGGAACCCAGGAGTTAGGGCCTGACGCCAGAGGGCCCTCATTACCAAGGGGAGGAGACTCCAATCAGGCACCAACACCCAACTGAGGTCCCACGTCGCCAAGGTGACGTGTGACAGCCAGGTAGGAGTGACCTCACCTCAGAGGGCCTACCTCACAGAAGGGTGAGGAACACAGCCAGGATAAGACTCTCACCAGAGGGCCCACATCACCAAGGTGATCAGAACCAGGCAGGAGAGTCTTCACACCAGTGTGGCCACATCATAGAAAGGTGAGGAACCCAGCACATGTGGCCTAAACCAGAAGACCCACATCTCCAAGGGGCTCGGAATGAGGCAGGCAGGAGTAGCCTCACAACACAGGGCCCATAGAATAAAAAAGCTGAGGAATCCAGCAATGGGAACCTCCCAGCAGGCGGCCAAGAGCACCAAGTCTATGCGATTCAGGCCGCAGTAAACTCACAGCAGAGGGTCCACATCATGAAACTGCGAGCAACCCAGCCATTTGGACCTCAGAGCAGAAGGTCCACATCCCCAAGGTGTTGGGAACATGGCAGGAGTGTCCTCGCACCACTTAGCACATATCAGAAAATGTGGGTACCCAGCAGTTAGGGCCTGACGCCAGAGGGCCCTCATCACTGAGGGGAGGAGGCTCCCAGCATGTTCCAACTACCACAAGAGGGCCCACGTCGCCAAGGCGGGGTGTGCCAGCCAGGCAGGAGTGACCTCACAGCAGACGGCCCACCTCAAAGAAGTGTGAGGAACCCAACCAGGATCAGACTCTCACCAGAGGGCCCATATAACCAAGGGGACGGGAACCAGGCACGAGTGTCCTCACACCAGTGGGGCCACATCACTAAAAGATGAGGAAACTGGCACATGTGGCCACAAACCAGAGGACCTACATCACCAAGGGGCTGGGAGTGACACAGGCAGGAGGAGCCTCCCAACACAGGGCCCAAAGAATAAAAAAGGTGAGGAACCCAGCAGTTGGAACTTCCCAGCAGGCGGCCCAGAGTACAGAGGCTATGGGATCTAGGAATGAGTGAACTAACACCAGAGAGCTAACATCAGGAAACTGTGAGCAACCCAGTCGTTGGAACCTCAGAGCAGAAGGCCCATATCGCCATGGGGATGGGAACATTTCACGAGTGTCCTGGCATCACTGGGCTCACATCAGAAAACCTGGGGAGCCCAGCAGTTAGAGCCTGACGCCAGAGGGACCTCATCACCGAGGACAGGAGTCTCCAAAAGGATCCAACTGCCACCAGAGGGCCGACGTCACCAAGGCAATGGGAGCAAGCCAGGCAGGAGTTACCTCAGAGCACAGGGCCCACCTCACAGAACGGTAAGGAACCCAGCCAGGATCAGACTCTCACCAGAGGGGCCACATCACCAAGGGGCTGGGAAACAGGCACGAGTGTCCTCACACCATTGGGGCCACATCATCGAAAGGTGAGGGACCCAGCACACGTGGCCTCACACCAGAGGACACACATCACAACGGGGCTGGGATTGAGGCAGGCAGGAGGAGCCTCAAAACAGAGGGCCCATAGAATAAAAAAGGTGAGGAATCCCGCAGTTGGAACCTCCCAGCAGGCGCCCAGGAGCAGCAAGCCTATGGGATCTAGGCCAGAATGAACGCACATCAGAGGGCCCTCATCATGAAACTGTGAGCACCCCAGCCGTTGGGACCTCAGAGCAGAAGGCCCAAATTCCCATGGGGTTGGGAACCTGACAGGAGTGTACTCGCACCACAGGTCGCACATCTGCAAATTTTGGGAGCCCAGGAGTTAGGGTCTGACGCAAGAGGGCCCTCATTACCGAGGGATGGAGACTCGCAGCAGACACCAACTCCCAACTGAGGGCCCACATCACCAAGGTGATGTGTGCCAGCCAGGCAGGAGTGACCTCACCGCAGAGGGCCTACCTCACAGAAGGGTGAGGAAACCAGCCAGGATAAGACTCTCACCAGAGGGCCCACATCACCAAGGGGATCGGAACCAGGCAGGAGGGTCCTCACACCAGTGTGGCCACATTATAGAAAGGTGAGGAACCCAGAACATGTGGCCTAAAACAGGGGACCCACATCTCCAAGGGGCTAGGAGTGAGGCAAGCAGGAGTATCCTCACAAAACAGAGCCCACAGAATAAAAGTTGTGAGGAATCCAGCAGTTGGAACCGGCCAGTAGGCCGCCCAGAGCACAGAGTCTATGGGATCCAGGCCACAGCAAACTCACAGCAGAGGTCCCACATCATGAAACTGTGAGCAACCCAGCGGATGGGACCTCAGAGCAGAAGGCCCACATCCCTATGGGGATGGGAACCTGACAGGAGTGTCCTCGGCCCACTTCCACGAATCAGAAAATGTGGGAACCCAGCAGTTAGGACCTGAGGCCAGAGGACCCTCATCACCGAGGGGAGGAGGCTCCCAGCAGGCTCTAACTGCCACCGTAAGGCCGATGTCACCAAGGCGGGGTGTGCCAACCAGGCAGGAGTGACCTCAGAGCAGAAAGCCCACCTCACAGAAGTGTGAGGAACCCAACAAGGATCAGACTGTCACCAGAGGGCCAACATCACCAAGGGAATGGGAACCAGGCAGGAGTGTCCTCACACCAGTGGGGCTACATCACCATAATTTGAGGGACCCAGCACACGTGGCCTCAAACCTGAGGACACACATCACCAAGGGGCTGGGAGTGAGGCAGGCCAGAGGATCCTCAAAACAGAGGGACCATAGAATAAAAAAGGTGAGGAATCCCACAGTTGGAACCTCCGGCAGGCAGCCAGGAGCAGCGAGGCTATGGGATCTAGGCAGGAGTGAACTCACACCAGAGGGCCCTCATCATGAAACTGTGAGCAACACAGCCGTTGGGACCTCAGAGCAGAAGGCTCACATCCCCATGGGGATGGGAACCTGGCAGGAGTGTCCTTGCACCACTTAGCACGAATCAGAAAATGTGGGAACCCAGCAGTTAGGGCCTGAGGCCAGAGGGCCCTCATCACCGAGGGGAGGAGGCTCCCAGCAGGCTCCAACTGCCACCATATGGCCGACGTTGCCAAGGCGGGGTGTGCCAGCCAGGCAGGAGTGACCTCAGAGCAGAGGGCCCACCTCACAGAAGGGTGAGGAACCTAACCAGGATCAGACTCTCACCAGAGGGCCAACATCACCAAGGTGATGGGAACCAGGCAAGACTGTCCTAACAGCAGTGGGGCCAACATCACCAAGGGAATGGGAACCAGGCAAGAGTGTCCTCACACCAGTGTGGCCACATTATAGAAAGGTGAGGAACACAGCACATGTGGCCTCAAACAAGGGGACACACATCACGAAGGGGCTGGGAGTGAGGCATGCAGGAGGAGACGCACAACCGAGGGCCCATAGAACAAAAAAGGTGAGGAATCGAGAAGTTGGAAACTCCAAGCTGGAGGCCCAGAGCACTGACACTATGGGATACAGGCCAGAGTGAACACACAGCAAAGGGCCCACATCATGAAACTGTGAGCAACCCAGCAGTTGGGACCACAGAACAGAAGTCCCACATGCCCATGGGGATGGGAACCTGGCAGGAGTGACTCGCACCACTGGGCACACATCAGAAAATGTGTGGAGCCCAGCACTTAGGGCCTGACACCAGAAGGCCCTCATCACTGAGGGGAGGAGGCCCCAGCACACTCCAACTGCCACCAGAGGGTCCACGTCGCCAAGGCGACGTGCGCCAGCCAGGCAGGATTGACCTCACAGCAGAGGGCCCACATCATGAAAGTGTGAGCAACCCAGCCGTTAGGACCTCAGAACAGAAGGCCCACACGCTCATGAGGATGGGAACCTGGCAGGAGTGCCCTCGTACCACTTAGCACGTATCAGAAAATGTGGGAACCCCGCCATTAGGGTCTGACGCCAGAGGGCCTCATCACCGCGGGAAGGAGGCTCCCAGCAGGCTCCAACTGCCACCAGGGTGCCGAAGTCAACAAGGCGGGTTGTGCCAGCCAGGCAGGAGTGACCTCAGAGAAGAGGGCTCACCTCACGGATGTGTGAGGAACCCAACCAGGATCAGAGTCTCACCAGAGGGCCCACATCACCAAGGGGATGGGAACCAGGCAGGAGTGTCCACACACCAGTGGGGCCACATCATCAAAAGATGAGGAACCCATCACATATGGCCTCAAACCTGAGGACATACATCACCATGTGGCTGGGAGTGAGGCAGGTATCTGGAGGGGCACATTTAACTCTAATTTCCCACCAGGAAGAGGAATTAACCAAAGGCTCAGAGTGCCGTGCTGGACCCTGATTATGGCCTGAAGCAAACCTGCAGTTTTGTGGCCAGCTTACAAGGAAGCGAGTTAAGAAAGGAGCTCAGGGGCACTGTAATTCACAAACCTGCAGAGATAAATGACAGCTATTGGCAAAAATATATCGAAGTAAGTCTGCAAAGAGGACTTGAAAACGAGGCAGAATTGCAGGAATCATATTTCAAGAGGTAGATTGGAATTGCATTTAAAGCATATGAAAAGCGGCAGATCTTTGACAGTGATGCACATGGACAAAAAGTGCGTATACATTTTTCCTGAATATATTCAGGAAAAAACGCATATGAACATTTTGGCCAACCAAGCACTCCAGCAATGGAAATCCACACTACAATGAAGTCACATTTCCCATTCGTCAAAAAGGCCATCTGAATAAAGTGTAAAAACCAGAAACACAGGACAGGCCATGGAGAACAGGGAGCCGTGTTATGCTGATGGGCGGGATGTAAATTGCCAATAGACACTCTGGAGATGTTCATGGTGTATCCTGAAACATCTAAAAAACAAAGCTACAGAGCCTAGGGCACTTCCACTTTTGGCCCTATAGCTTAGGAAAATTAAAATCAACAAGACACAGCCAACACAAAATTTAGGGCTGCTGTGTTTACAAGAACCTCGAGTCCAGTACAAATTAAATATCCCAGAAAGAAAAAAATGGATAAAGAAGTTGTGCTACTTACGTACAACGGAATATCACTCAGCAGTGAAATCAATGTCATCAGGCCTGTAGCAGCAAATTGAGTGGATTTAATTATGATGATTCTAAGAGAAATATATCACACAAAGAAAGATAATTATCATAAGATATCACTAATAGAGGGAGTGTAAACTTGGCTACACATAAACTGAATTACAAAACCGAACAGAGTCTCACATTTAGATAAAAACCTTATGCTTGCTTAAGGGGAAAGTTGAGTTGGGCTGCTGTATAAAAACAGATTGAAATTAGCACACATACCATTCCATAAGCCAAATACGTAATAAACAAGACCTACTCTTTGCTCAACGAAATAGACTCATCCATGGTGTATCACCTCACACCTATTAGAATGGGCATCATCAGAAAATCTACAAACAACAAATGCTGGAAACGGTGTGGAGATAAGGAATCCTCTTCCACTATTGTTGGGAACGTAAATTGATACAGTCACTGTGGAGAACATTATGGAGTTTCTTATAAAACTAAGAATAGAATTACCATATGATACAGCAATCCCTCTACTGGGCATATACCCAGACAAAACCATAAATCAAAAAGAGACATTCACCACAATGTTCATTGCATCACTATTTACACTATCCAGGAAATGGAAGCAACCTAAATGCCCACAGACAGACGAATGCATAAAGATGTGGTACATATATAAAATGGAATATTACTAAGCCATAAAAAGGAATGAAATTGGGACATTTGTAGAGACGTTGATGGATCTAGAGACTGTCATACAGAGTGAAGTAAGTCAGAAAGAGAAAAACAAATCTTGTATATTAATGCATATATGTGGAACCTAGAAAAATTGTACAGATGAACCGTTTTGCAAGGCAGAAATAGAGCAATACATGTATACAACAAACGTATGGACAACAAGGGGGGAAAGCTGTTGGGGATGGTGGTGGGAGGAGTTGAGATATTGGGATTGGTATGTATACATTTATATGTATAAAGTAGATAACCAAAAACAACCTGCTGTATAAAAATATAAAATTAAATTCAAAATAAAAAAATAAAATTAAAAAAAGTAAAACAGAAAAATATTCTTCCCTTCACATACATGTATTTATATGAATAAATTATTTCCATGCTTATATCTGTAAATACACAAAAGAGGAATAAAATCTACCTTGAACCAAAAACGAAAAAAAGATAAAAAAGAACAGAACCCACCAGTTACACAGAGGAAAACCGTTTCAGGGCACTTGCTCCAATTGCAAACAATTCTGAAGTTGGTCAGTGGTGGGGAATCATCTCCCATTCAGCCAGCATGCTCCTCGCAACAAGCGTCCTCACTGCAAAGCTGGTGGACCGTGCCGAGGTATCTGTGAGTAAACGTGGGCCGAGCCCCAGGCCAGCTGCTGCTGAAATGTTCCCACCCTTCCAAGGCTAAACAGCTGAATATGTACAAGGACTTGAAAACCTAGAGGAAGGGCCATGGAGCCACCTGAGGGACAGCATGCCAGCCGACTTGGTGCCTGCAGGCCAGCCAGGATGGTCCTGGCCCTGGGTGCTCTTCTGGAAGCTCTCCATTTCCCTGCCTGAGATACCCCTGCTGTCCCGGCCCCCACTGCTTTCTTCCTTCCTCACCTGTGCCCAGGGAGAAATTCCAGCGGCAGGTGTGGGTGACACATCCTCTTCTTTAGCAGGTAGCATCTTGGCAACTGCTGCAGAAAGTCCAGCAGAGCCCCACTCACACTGGGACACCCACAAAGCCGTGGCCTCTCACTCCCTCCCACCAGCCCAGCCCCGAGACTGCTGACAGGGCAGAGAAAATGGCGTCAGGCACAGCTGCAGGGGCTCTTGCTGCCTGGAGCGGTGTTTATATTGATCTCAACCCAGGCACACCTGGGGAGGGCTGGCCGGCACGGTCAGGCTTCCCAAGCCAGCCAATAATCACCCCTCAGGGGCTCACAGTTGCTGAAAATGGAACTTGCTGAATTGGCCAGGTCCAAGGAACAGGTGTGGGCTCCTGAGAGTCAGGATAGACAAGGGGCTGCAGCTCTGGCTTGTTTTCTAATTATATTATCTGGCCCATGAGTGGGAGACAACTTCAAGAAAACCCTCTCCTAATGAGAGGAACCCAGGAGTCAGGGAGAGGAGGGGTGGGTGGTGGTTGGAGACAGAGGCCTGGTGCCCCGGGTGCAGTGGAAGTCTCTGGAAGACCAGGTGGAGGAGGCCGCACAGAGTGATGCCCAGGGTCACAGACCTGTCAGAGCTGCTGTTTGTTAGTTCAAGTCCTGCTCTGAGGTGCTCTGTGTCAGATCTGAGCGACAGGTGAGCTGGGAGTGCTCTGCAATGAGGGCTATGTGCACGGTTCCTGTGTGCCCAGCCCTGCCAAGGTACCTGCAAGGGTAGCTCTGTATCCTGGGAGGGGCCTGACCACGGGAGCCCCATGGACTGCAGAGGACCTGCCCAGGGAATCCCATATCCTGGGAGGGGCCTGAACACGAGAGCCCCGTGGGCTGGGGTGGGGGTAGGGTACCTGCCCAGGTGAGCTCCATATCCTGGGATTGGCCTGACCTCGAGAGCCCCATGGGCTGCTGGAGTCCTGGTAAAGGATGTCAGGACAGTCAGTGAAGCCACTGAGGATATACCTCCAGTAGTTCCTAAATCCTACACCCTGCTGGTCATTCTACCAAACACCAGGACTTGGTATTCTGTATTAGTCTTCACTGATGCCTTCTTTTGTATTCCATTAGTCCCAGAGTCACAAGAAATTTTGGCTTGTGAGTGACAGGACTCAACATACAACTAAAACAATACTTCCAGGCTGTCTTGCCCCAAGGGTTCAAAAATTCCCACACCATCTTTGGGGAAAGCTCAGCTAAAGACCTAAAAGTTCTACCTCTGGAAAAGGAAACACTCCTTCAATATTCAGACGACATTCTGATCGCCAGCCCTACTAAGGAGGCCTCAGAACTACCAAGCCAATAAAGGATAGAAGTTGTCCACGAAAAAGCTCAAGTATCACAGACTACGGTGACCTGCCTGGGCTTCATTCTCACAGAAGGTCGGAGAAGCCCATCCCAGGAAAGGGAAGAAACAATTTACAGCCTTACCCCTTTCTGAAACTAGAAGACAGCTTAGGGGTTCCTGGGGAAGCCAGGGTTTCCTGCCTCTGGATCCCTAACTACAGTCTACTAGCGGGGCCTCTATATGAAACACTGAAAGGAAAAGATGATGATCCTTTTGAATAGAATCCAGAAGTGGCCTTTCAAGAATGGAAAGAGCAGTCAATTCACACCCTTGCCCTGGAACTCCCTAATTTAGCTAAACCCTTTGACCTTTACATTCCTGGTGAAAGGTGAATCGCCATTGGAGTATTAGTGCAAAAACTGGGACCACTTGAAATGGAACAATGCAAGAATGCCATCCAGGTAGGATAAACTATGGTCACCAAGGGGCTTGGCCCACCGCCACATCTGGCCATGATACTGGTGGTATCTGAAAACCTGGAAATCAGCAGCCCAAAAGGCCACCTCCCTTCTAAGGGAAACGGACCCCACGTGGTGATCCTAACCCCCAACCATGCCCTGAAGTTGCAGGGTTTGCTCCGTGGGCACACTGACCTCGATTGAGGAGGCCCTCCAACTCCAACCTCCAGAGAGATAACCGGGGGCAACGGGGCACCATGACGACCCGTGTGACCATCACTTGACCTGGAGTTTCTCTCATAAAACAACAAGAGTGTGTCCCAAAAGAGTAGACTACTGCTTGCAGTACTTACTGTACCCAGAGGGGAGCTAATAATCTTGGCGGGGGAACCGTATATCATGCTGTCACCATAGAAAAGCCTACAGACACCCTGATGATGGTGGCCAATAAGACCGGCTGGACTCCTGTTTACTTCCAAAGGCTCTTGACTCAGTGACCATCATGATCCTTCATCACCACTGACCCTGGACTGTCTGGGAGCTGAGCGGGCAGGATCCTGACACCTGGTGCTGTTTTTACGTTAATTCAGGGGCCTAATGGAAGAAAGCACAGACTGTTGGTCAGAGCATCTAGGCTGGCAGAAACGGTCAGTCAGAGCATCTAGGCTGGCAGAAACGGTCAGCCTAAGGTGGCCGAACAAATGTGGGGCGGAGTGAAACTGGACCTCACAGCGCCACTGCACATCTCCTTTCTGGACCCTTAAAGGTCATTAGAATCTATAACACTTCCAATACTGGTGCTCAGGTGGACGAGCAGGGAGGCAGGAGGCCTGGGGACAATCAACGTCACCTGGAGGCTGCTGGGGAGAAGTTCTGACCCTCGCCCACGGGTATGAAGCCTCCTAACTCAGCACTCAGCAGTTACAGAAGAAGGGTCTGCACCCGCAGCACTCCAAGAATGAGGAAAGGGACAAAAGGCAGAAGAGAAGTTTGTCCCAGGCAAAGCCCCTTAAAAATGCCTGGGAGATAAAAATAGAATCTGGGCAATAAAATAAAGTCTAACCATTTTTATCCTTTGTGCTTTGTCTAATTTCAGGTGCTCCTAGTGTCCCGCATACAGAGGTTCCACACCCGGCACTTCAGACCAGATTTCCTAGAGCAGAATGGCTCGATGACACTTCAGCTCCTGGGGCCCAGTTCAGACTCCGTGACATAGAGCCTGAGCTGCAGCCAACCAGGTCCTCGAGAGCTCAGCCCCCTCCCTCCCAGTGACTCTGACAGGATCTCTACACAGCAGCCCAGCCCACAGCCCACAGGGTAGCACCTCTCCATTCTCTGATCAAAATATAAAGTTTCCTTTGCTTTTGAACCAAACTCAGTCTCGATCTATTGGCTCCAATGACACTGGGCAGGGGGACACTTGTTGGCGTCCACTCTGGAGGATCAGTAACAGAAATTGAGAACATTGTAACTTCAATGAACAGATGTGTGAGCCAAACTGTAATTAACATAGAACAGTGTATAAGGCTCGGGTAAAATAAGATGTTTCTAACACTTCCATTTGATATTTCCATCACTTTCTTATAAGCAAGTTCAGTGAAAAGGTTTGTCTTCTTTGTCAGGTCAATATTAGAGAAACAAAGTGATTTCTTTCCAAGGATGTACATCTAATAATCTTGGTTAAAGCTTCAATCTTGTTTTAAATGCTTTTGCATTGAAAATGATACCTCTCTTTCAGCTCCCCCATTTCTGAGAAGCATAAAATCTTATAATTTATTATTACCAAAGGGAAATGGTAGGAGGAGGGATAAATTAACAGTTTGGGATTAACACATACACACTGCTATGTATGAAATCATCAGCAAGGAACTACTGTATAGCACAGGGAACTACACTCAATATTTTGCAATAACCTATAAGGGGAAATGATCTGAAAAAGAATAGATATTTTTATTGACATCATCCATCAATGACAGTAAAAATGGAATCTAAGGGAAGACAGTGGTGAGTGCTTCTGACCCTGAAGACTTCAATCATCTAAAGTTTGGACTCTGCCTACTTCCCAAGGCCCTTAATGAACATATGTGTAGCCGTAGCTTAAAAAATTCCCCAGTTTGGGTTGCGGAGAGACACTGATATTTAAAATCCCCTGGTGTTCTCCTCACATGAATGGGACCCTTCCTACACCTAAAACATGCCTGTCACACCCAGAGGATGGTATACCGTCTGATCGGGAAAAGTTTGGAAAAGGCATCTCATCTCCTCATCTCTTGGTGCTAGGGTTCACCACTCCAGCGTCTTTACTAACAGTCTCCCCACTTGGAGATGTCAGCACTGTCAACATCCTGTTGCATACAGTTTGGAATTTGTCCAGAGGATGGAGCAGAAGGAGGAGGAACAATGAGAGACAAGACCTAGGTGTTCGGACAGGCACATGCCACTCTAATTTCCAATCAGGAAGACGAATTGACCAAAGGCTAGGGTTGCCCATGGAAACAGAATAGGGCTTGAGGAATCCTGATGCTTTGTGGCCAGTTCCCATAAACACAAGTTGGAAAATGGAACTCAGGGGCACTAAAATTCACGAAACTGCAGAATTGAAAATATCTATCACTGAAAAATGTCTTGAGGAAAGTCAGAGTAAAGGACTTGTAAGCAACGGAGAATGGCAGGAAAGGGATTGGAAGAGG
This sequence comes from Phocoena phocoena, assembly GCF_963924675.1. Lineage (NCBI taxonomy): Eukaryota > Metazoa > Chordata > Mammalia > Artiodactyla > Phocoenidae > Phocoena > Phocoena phocoena. The sequence goes on along the minus strand of NW_027077507.1, from coordinate 723,334 downwards.
TAGAAAGGACTCGCCATTAAGCACAAGAAAAGGGGCTGAACATTGCCAACATTGCAGTTGGCCAAAAAGGGTGTATGCGTCTTTTTCTGTATATATTCAAGAAAAGGGCATACACTTTTTTAGCCAACCAAACAGGTGGGCACTGGAAATCAATACTACAAAACATATCACTTTGCATCAGTCAGAAGAGCCGTCCTCATAAAGTGTAAACACCAGAAATGCAGGACAGGGCAAGGAGAAAAGGGAGCCCTGTGAGTCTTATAGTGGAAATGTATATTGCCAACGGTCACTCTGGATAAGTCTATTGTGTTTACTAAAGCATCTAAAAAATGAGCTACCGAGCACAGGGCACTTGCACTCATGGACGTATATCTTGGGAAAAACAAAATCGAGAGGACACAGGCACCCCAATGTTTACCACCTCTCTGTTTAAAAGATCCTCGACTAGGATATAACTTAAAGTATCTGCAGAGAAAAAACGGACAGAGATGTGGTGCTTATGTAGAGTGGAATATTACTCAGCCTGGAAATCAATGAAATACGGCCAGTTATAACAACTCAAGAGGAGTTACGTGTGATCATTCGAAGTCACATAATTCAAAAAGAAAAAGACATAAGATATCACTAATACATGGAATGTTAACATGGCTACACATGAACTGTATTACAAAAGAGAAGAGGGTTTCAAATTAAGAAAACCAACTTATGCTTCCTAAGGGAAAAGGTGAGTTGGGGTGCTGCATAAAACCAGAGATTGAAATTAGCACAGATACCATTCCATAAGCCAAATATGTAATAGTCAAGACCTACTCCTTGCTCAACGAAATGGACTCCACACGCCATATTCAATGCCTAAGAATATACCGGATTAGTAAGAATCTTAAAACCCATGGACTTATATGTCTCCGTAACAGAATCAAGCGCGTGTACAGGGGCATAAACGAAGCCGTGAAAATCCGATAAATCCCATTATTAAAATAAATTTCAAAAACAAACACAATTACAGTGAAATAGGAAGCAATTCTTAAATAATTCACTCAGGGCATGTGATGCAACCTGGATTTACCACATCTACACCCAGAGCTGGTTGAGACATAAGGCTGGACACTTCAGGCTGATAGCATTGGTGAGTTTCGGTGAACAAATGCAGATCCTTTGAAGTCATACTGCATGGTACCCAATCCAAGGGTCCCAACTCTCCAGGTTCAAGGGATTCTTTCTTCAGCTAAAACATGCGTGGGAAACGGAGAGTATGGTCCACCGTGTGATTAGGAAACGATTTAAAATGCATCTCAGTTTTCGTATCCCGGTTCTCGGGTTCACCATTCCAGATGCTTTACTAACACTCTCCCCGCTTGGAGAGTCAGTGCCTTTAACTTCCTGTTGGGCACAGCTTGCAATTTCTGTGCAAGATGAACAGGAATAGGGAGAACCAGTGAGAGACTAGCTGTAGGTGTCTGCATGGGCAAATGTAATGCTCATTGACGACCAGGAAGAGGAAATAAACAAAGGCTCAGCGTGCCCTGCTGAAAACAGATTAGGGCCTGAAGCAATCCTGCAGGTTTGTGCGCAGCTCACAAGAAAGCGAGTTGAAGAAAGGAGCTCAGGGGCACTGTAATTCACAAACCTGCAGAGTTATAAATGACAGCTATCCTCCAAAAATATATTGAAGTAAGCCTGCGAAGGGGACTTGAAAGCGGGGCAGAATTTCAGGAAAACGATTGCAGGGGGTAGACTGGAATTGCCCTGAAAGCATAGGAAAAGAGGCAGAACGTCGACAATGATGCACTTGGCCAAAAAGGGATTATGCGTTTTTTCCTGAATATATTCAGGAAAAAACGCATACGCCCTTTTTGGCCAACCAAGCAAGCCTGTAAATGAAATCTGCACCACAACGAAGTCTCACTGCCCTCCGGGCAAAAGGGCCATCGGAAAAAAGTGTAAAATCCAGAAAGTTAGGACAGGATATGGAGAACAGGGAGCCTTGTTATGCTGATTGGCAGGATGTAAATTGCCAACAGCCACCCTGGAGAAGTGTATGGTGTTTCCTGAAACACGTAAGAAACAAAGCAACACAGCCTATGGCAATTGCACTTATGGTCCTATTCCTTAGGGAAATTAAAATCAAAAACAGAGAGCCACCCCAAAGTTTGGGACGGCTGTGTTCCCAAGAAGCTCGTCTACAGTACCAGGTAAATATTCCAGAAAGCAAAAAATGGATAAAGAAGTTGTGGCACGTACTTGCAATGCAGTATCACTCAGCAATGAAATCTGTGTCATCAGGCCCGTAGCGGCATAGTGAATGGATGCAGGTACGGTGATTCTACGTGAACTACGTCACACAGAAAAAGAAACATCATAAGATATCACTAATACACGGAATGTAAACTTGACTACACATGAACTGAATTACAAAACAGAACAGGGTCTCAAATTTAGAAAACCAACAAGTGCTTGCTTATGGGGAAAGGTGCCATGGGGTGCTGCATAAAACCAGAGACTGAAATTAGCACAGATAACATTCCATAAGCTAAATATGTAATAGACAAGACCTACTCCTTGCTCAACGAAATGGACTCAACACCACATATTCAACACCTAGGAATATACCTGACTAGGAAGAATCTTAAAACCCATGGATATATATGTCTCCGTAAGAGAATCAAGCGTGTGTACAGCGGCCGAAACGCAGCAGTGAAAATCCGATAAATCCCATTATCAAAATAAATTTCGAAAACAAAACACAAAGACAGTGAAATAGAGAGCAATTCTTAAATAATTCACTCAGCGCATGTGATGCAACCGGGATTGACCACATCTACACCCAGAGCTGGTTGACACATAAGGCTGGACACTTCAGGCTGATAGCATTGGTGAGTTTTGGTGAGCAAATGCAGACCCTTTGAAGTCATACTGCATGGTACCTATTCCATGGGTCCCAACTCTTCAGGTTGAAGGGATTCTTCCTCCAGCTAAAACATGCATGGGAAACCCAGAGTATCGTCCACCGTGTGATTGGGAAACGATTTAAAATGCATCTCAGTTTTCGTATCCTGGTCCTCGGGTTCACCATTCCAGATGCTTTACTAACACTCTCCCTGCTTGGAGAGTCAGTGCCTTTAACCTCCTGTTTGGCACAGCTTGCAATTTCTGTGCAAGATGAACAGGAATAGGGAGAACCAATGAGAGACTAGCTGTAGGTGTCTGCACGGGCAAACGTAACGCTCATTTCCCACCAGGAAGAAGAATTAAACAAAGGCTCAGCATGCCCTGCCGGAAACAGATTACGGCCTGAAGCAATCCTGCGGTTTTGTGCCCAGCTCACAAGAAAGCGAGTTGAAGAAAGGAGCTCAGGGGCACTGTAATTCACAAACCTGCAGAGTTATAAAAGACAGCTATCCTCCTAAAATATATTGAAGTAAGCCTGCGAAGGGGACTTGAAAGCGGGGCAGAATTTCAGGAAAACGATTGCCGGGGGTAGACTGGAATTGCCCTGAAAGCATAGGAAAAGAGGCAGAACGTCGAAAATGATGCACTTGGCCAAAAAGGGCGTATGCGTTTTTTCCTGAATATATTCAGGAAAAAACGCATACGCACTTTGTGGCCAACCAAGCAAGCCTGTAAAGGAAATCTGCACCACAATGAAGTTTCACTGCCCCCCGGGCAAAAGGGCCATCTGAAAAAAGTGTAAAATCCAGAAATGTAGGACAGGATATGGAGAACAGGGAGCCTTGTTATGCTGATTGGCAGGATGTAAATTGCCAGCAGCCACCATGGAGAAGTGTATGGTGTTTCCTGAAACACGTAAGAAACAAAGCAACACAGCCTATGGCACTTCCACTTATGGTCCTATAGCTTACGGAAATTAAAATCAAAAACAGACAGCCAACCCAATATTTGGGACGGCTGTGTTCACAAGAAGCTCGTCTACAGTATCAGGTAAATATCCCAGAAAGCAAAAATTGGATAAAGAAGTTGTGGCACGTACGTACAATGCAATATCACTCAGCAATGAAATCTGTGTCATCAGGCCCGTAACGGCATAGTGAGTGGATGCAGGTACGGTGATTCTACGTGAACTACGTCACACAGAAAAAGAAACATCATAAGATATCACTAATACACGGAATGTAAACTTGACTACACATGAACTGAATTACAAAACAGAACAGGGTCTCAAATTTAGAAAACCAACTAGTGCTTGCTTATGGGGAAAGGTGCCTTGGGGTCCTGCATAAAACCAGAGACTGAAATTAGCACAGATAACTTTCCATAAGCCAAATATGTAATAGACAAGACCTACTCCTTGCTCAACGAAATGGACCCAAAACCACATATTCAACGCCTAGGAATATACCTGACTAGGAAGAATCTTAAAACCCATGGATATATATGTCTCCATAAGAGAATCAAGCGTGTGTAAAGCGGCCGAAACGCAGCAGTGAAAATCCGATAAATCCCATTATCAAAATAAATTTCGAAAACAAAACACAAAGACAGTGAAATAGAGAGCAATTCTTAAATAATTCACTCAGGGCATGTGATGCAACCGGGATTGACCACATCTACACCCAGAGCTGGTTGAGACATAAGGCTGGACACTTCAGGCTGATAGCATTGGTGAGTTTCGGTGAGCAAATGCAGACCCTTTGAAGTCATACTGCATGGTACCCATTCCATGGGTCCCAACTCTCCAGGTTCAAGGGATTCTTCCTCCAGCTAAAACATGCATGGGAAACCCAGAGTATCGTCCACCGTGTGATTGGGAAACGATTTAAAATGCATCTCAGTTTTCGTATCCTGGTCCTCGGGTTCACCATTCCAGATGCTTTACTAACACTCTCCCCGCTTAGAGAGTCAGTGCCGTTAACCTCCTCTTTGGCACGGCTTGCAATTTCTGTGAAAGATGAACAGGAATATGGAGAACCAATGAGAGACTAGCTGTAGGTGTCTGCACGGGCAAATGTAACGCTCATTGCCCACCAGGAAGAGGAATTAAACAAAGGCTCATTGTGCCCTGCTGGAAATAGATTAGGTCCTGAAGCAATCCTGCGGTTTTGTACCCAGCTCACAAGAAAGCGAGTTGAAAAAAAGGAGCTCAGGGGCACTGTAATTCACAAACCTGCAGAGTTATAAATGACAGCTATCTTCCAAAAGTATATTGAAGTAAGCCTGCGTAGGGGACTTGAAAGCGGGGCAGAATTTCAGGAAAACGATTGCAGGGGGTAGACTGGAATTGCCCTGAAAGCATAGGAAAAGAGGCACAACGTCGACAATGATGCACTTGGCCAAAAAGTGCGTATGCGTTTTTTCCTGAATATATTCAGAAAAAAACGCATACGCCCTTTTTGGCCAACCAAGCAAGCCTGTAAAGGAAATCTGCACTACAATGAAGTCTCACTGCCCCCCGGGCAAGAGGGCCATCTGAAAAAAGTGTAAAATCCAGAAAGGTAGGACAGGATATGGAGAACAGGGAGCCTTGTTATGCTGATTGGCAGGATGTAAATTGCCAACAGCCACCCTGGAGAAGTGTATGGTGTTTCCTGAAACACGTAAGAAATAAAGCAACACAGCCTATGGCAATTGCACTTATGGTCCTATTCCTTAGGGAAATTAAAATCAAAAACAGAGAGCCACCCCAAAGTTTGGGACGGCTGTGTTCCCAAAAGCTCGTCTACAGTACCAGGTAAATATCCCAGAAAGCAAAAAATGGATAAAGAAGTTGTGGCACGTACGTGCAATGCAATATCACTCAGCAATGAAATCTGTGTCATCAGGCCCGTAGTGGCATAGTGAGTGGATGCAGGTACGGTGATTCTACGTGAACTACGTCACACAGAAAAAGAAACATCATAAGATATCACTAATACACGGAATGTAAACTTGACTACACATGAACTGAATTACAAAACAGAACAGGGTCTCAAATTTAGAAAACCAACTAGTGCTTGCTTATGGGGAAAGGTGCCTTGGGGTGCTGCATAAAACCAGAGACTGAAATAAGCACAGATAACATTCCATAAGCCAAATATGTAATAGACAAGACCTACTCCTTGCTCAACGAAATGGACTCAACACCACATATTCATCGCCTAGGAATATAATTGACTAGTAAGAATTTTAAAACCCATGGATATATATGTCTCCGAAAGAGAATCAAGCGTGTGTACAGCGGCCGAAACGCAGCAGTGAAAATCCGGTAAATCCCATTATCAAAATAAATTTCGAAAACAAAACACAAACACAGTGAAATAGAGAGCAATTCTTAAATAATTCACTCAGGGCATGTGATGCAACCGGGATTTACCACATCTACACCCAGAACTGGTTGAGACATAAGGCTGGACACTTCAGGCTGATAGCATTGGTGAGTTTCGGTGAGCAAATGCAGACCCTTTGAAGTCATACTGCATGGTACCCATTCCATGGGTCCCAACTCTCCAGGTTCAAGGGATTCTTCCTCCAGCTAAAACATGCATGGGAAACCCAGAGTATCATCCACCGTGTGATTGGGAAATGATTTAAAATGCATCTCAGTTTTCGTATCCTGGTCCTCGGGTTCACCATTCCAGATGCTTTACTAACACTCTCCCTGCTCGGAGAGTCAGTGCCTTTAACCTCCTGTTTGGCACAGCTTGCAATTTCTGTGCAAGATGAACAGGAATAGGCAGAACCAATGAGAGACTAGCTGTAGGTGTCTGCACGGGCAAATATAACGCTCATTTCCCACCAGGAAGAGTAATTAACCAAAGGCTCAGCATGCCCTGCCGGAAACAGATTAGGGCCTGAAGCAATCCTGCGGTTTTGTGCCCAGCTCACAAGAAAGCGAGTTGAAGAAAGGAGCTCAGGGGCACTGTAATTCACAAACCTGCAGAGTTATAAATGACAGCTATCCTCCAAAAATATATTGAAGTAAGGCTGCAAAGGGGACTTGAAAGCAGGGCAGAATTTCAAGAAAACGATTGCAGGGGGTAGACTGGAATTGCCCTGAAAGCATAGTAAAAGAGGCACAACGTTGTCAATGATGCACTTGGGCAAAAACGGCGTATGCGTTTTTTTCTGAATATATTCAGGAAAAAACGCATACGCCCTTTTTGGCCAACCAAGCAAGCCTGTAAACGAAATCTGCACTACAATGAAGTCTCACTGCCCCCCGGGCAAAAGGGCCTTCTGAAAAAAGTGTAAAATCCAGAAATGTAGGACAGGATATGGAGAACAGGGAGCCTTGTTATGCTGATTGGCAGGATGTAAATTGCCAGCAGCCACCCTGGAGAAGTGTATGGTGTTTCCTGAAACACGTAACAAACAAAGCAACACAGCCTATGGCACTTCCACTTATGGTCCTATAGCTTACGGAAATTAAAATCAAAAACAGACAGCCACCCCAATATTTGGGACGGCTGTGTTCACAAGAAGCTCGTCTACACTATCAGGTAAATATCCCAGAAAGCAAAAAATGGATAAAGAAGTTGTGGCACGTACGTACAATGCAATATCACTCAGCAATGAAATCTGTGTCATCAGTCCCGTAGCGGCATAGTGAATGGATGCAGGTACGGTGATTCTACGTGAACTACATCACACAGAAAAAGAAACATCATAAGATATCACTAATACACGGAATGTAAACTTGACTACACATGAACTGAATTACAAAACAGAACAGGGTCTCAAATTTAGAAAACCAACTAGTGCTTGCTTATGGGGAAAGGTGCCATGGGGTGCTGCATAAAACCAGAGACTGAAATTAGCACAGATAACATTCTATAAGCCAAATATGTAATAGACAAGACCTACTCCTTGCTCAACGAAATGGACTCAACACCACATATTCAACGCCTAGGAATATACCTGACTAGGAAGAATCTTAAAACCCATGGATATATATGTCTCCGTAAGAGAATCAAGCGTGTGTACAGCGGCAGAAACGCAGCAGTGAAAATCCGATAAATCCCATTATCAAAATAAATTTCGAAAACAAAACACAAAGACAGTGAAATAGAGAGCAATTCTTAAATAATTCACTCAGGGCATGTGATGCAACCGGGATTGACCACATCTACACCCAGAGCTGGTTGAGACATAAGGCTGGACACTTCAGGCTGATAGCATTGGTGAGTTTCGGTGAGCAAATGCAGACCCTTTGAAGTCATACTGCATGGTACCCATTCCATGGGTCCCAACTCTCCAGGTTCAAGGGATTCTTCCTCCAGCTAAAACATGCATGGGAAACCCAGAGTATCATCCACCGTGTGATTGGGAAACGATTTAAAATGCATCTCAGTTTTTGTATCCTGGTCCTCGGGTTCACCATTCCAGATCCTTTACTAACACTCTCCCTGCTCGGAGAGTCAGTGCCTTTAACCTCCTGTTTGGCACAGCTTGCAATTTCTGTGCAAGATGAACAGGAATAGGGAGAACCAATGAGAGACTAGCTGTAGGTGTCTGCACGGGCAAATGTAACGCTCATTTCCCGCCAGGAAGAGGAATTAACAAAAGGCTCAGCATGCCCTGCCGGAAACAGATTAGGGCCTGAAGCAATCCTGCGTTTTTGTGCCCAGCTCACAAGACAGCGAGTTGAAGAAAGGAGCTCAGGGGCACTGTAATTCACAAACCTGCAGAGTTATAAATGACAGCTATCCTCCAAAAATATATTGAAGTAAGCCTGCGAATGGGAGTTGAAAGCAGGGCAGAATTTCAGGAAAACGATTGCAGGGGGTAGACTGGAATTGCCCTGAAAGCATAGGAAAAGAGGCACAACGTCGACAATGATGCACTTGGCCAAAAAGGGCGTATGCGTTTTTTCCTGAATATATTCAGGAAAAAACGCATACACCCTTTTTGGCCAACCAAGCAAGCCTGTAAAGGAAATCTGCACTACAATGAAGTCTCACTGCCCCCCGAGCAAGAGGGCCATCTGAAAAAAGTGTAAAATCCAGAAAGGTAGGACAGGATATGGAGAACAGGGAGCCTTGTTATGCTGATTGGCAGGATGTAAATTGCCAACAACCACCCTGGAGAAGTGTATGGTGTTTCCTGAAACACGTAAGAAATAAAGCAACACAGCCTATGGCAATTGCACTTATGGTCCTATTCCTTAGGGAAATTAAAATCAAAAATAGAGAGCCACCCCAAAGTTTGGGACGGCTGTGTTCCCAAGGAGCTCGTCTACAGTACCAGGTAAATATCCCAGAAAGCAAAAAATGGATAAAGAAGTTGTGGCACGTACGTGCAATGCAATATCACTCAGCAATGAAATCTGTGTCATCAGGCCCGTAGCGGCATAGTGAGTGGATGCAGGTACGGTGATTCTACGTGAACTACGTCACACAGAAAAAGAAACATCATAAGATATCACTAATACACGGAATGTAAACTTGACTACACATGAACTGAATTACAAAACAGAACAGGGTCTCAAATTTAGAAAACCAACTAGTGCTTGCTTATGGGGAAAGGTGCCTTGGGGTGCTTCATAAAACCAGAGACTGAAAGTAGCACAGATAACATTCCATAAGCCAAATATGTAATAGACAAGACCTACTCCTTGCTCAACGAAATGGACTCAACACCACATATTCAACGCCTAGGAATATACCTGACTAGGAAGTATCTTAAAACCCATGGATATATATGTCTCCGTAAGAGAATCAAGCGTGTGTACAGCGGCCGAAACGCAGCAGTGAAAATCCGATAAATCCCATTATCAAAATATATTTCGAAACAAAACACAAAGACAGTGAAATAGAGAGCAATTCTTAAATAATTCACTCAGGGAATGTGATGCAACCGGGATTGACCACATCTACACCCAGAGCTGGTTGACACATAAGGCTGGACACTTCAGGCTGATAGCATTGGTGAGTTTCGGTGAGCAAATGCAGACCCTTTGAAGTCATACTGCATGGTACCTATTCCATGGGTCCCAACTCTTCAGGTTCAAGGCATTCTTCCTCCAGCTAAAACATGCATGGGAAACCCACAGTATGGTCCACCGTGTGATTGGGAAACAATTTAAAATGCATCTCAGTTTTCGTATCCTGGTCCTCGGGTTCACCATTCCAGATGCTTTACTAACACTCTCCCCGCTTGGAGAGTCAGTGCCTTTAACCTCCTGTTTGGCACAGCTTGCAATTTCTGTGCAAGATGAACAGGAATAGGGAGAACCAATGAGAGACTAGCTGTAGGTGTCTGCACGGGCAAATGTAACGCTCATTGCCCACCAGGAAGAGGAATTAAACAAAGGCTCAGTGTGCCCTGCTGGAAACAGATTAGGGCCTGAAGCAATCCTGCGGTTTTGTGCCCAGCTCACAAGAAAGCGAGTTGAAGAAAGGAGCTCAGGGGCACTGTACTTCACAAACCTGCAGAGTTATAAATGACAGCTATCCTCCAAAAATATATTGAAGTAAGCCTGCGAAGGGGACTTGAAAGCGGGGCTGAATTCCAGGAAAACGATTGCAGGGGGTAGACTGGAATTGCCCTGAAAGCATAGGAAAAGAGGCACAACGTCGACAATGATGCACTTGGCCAAAAAGTGCGTATGCGTTTTTTCCTGAATATATTCAGGAAAAAACGCATACGACCTTTTTGGCCAACCAAGCAAGCCTGTAAAGGAAATCTGCACTACAATGAAATCTCACTGCCCCCCCGGGCAAAAGGGCCATCTGAAAAAAGTGTAAAATCCAGAAAGGTAGGACAGGATATGGAGAACAGGGAGCCTTGTTATGCTGATTGGCAGGAGGTAAATTGCAAGCAGCCACCCTGGAGAAGTGTATGGTGTTTCCTGAAACACGTAAGAAACTAAGCAACGCAGCCTATGGCACTTCCACTTATGGTCCTATAGCTTACGGAAATTAAAATCAAAAACAGACAGCCACCCCAATATTTGGGACGGCTGTGTTCACAAGAAGCTCGTCTACAGTATCTGGTAAATATCCCAGAAAGCAAAAAATGGATAAAGAAGTTGTGGCACGTACGTACAATGCAATATCACTCAGCAATGAAATCTGTGTCATCAGGCCCGTAGCGGCATAGTGAGTGGATGCAGGTACGGTGATTCTACGTGAACTACGTCACACAGAAAAAGAAACATCATAAGATATCACTAATACACGGAATGTAAACTTGACTACACATGAACTGAATTACAAAACAGAACAGGGTCTCAAATTTAGAAAACCAACTAGTGATTGCTTATGGGGAAAGGTGCCTTGGGGTGCTGCATAAAACCAGAGACTGAAATTAGCACAGATAACTTTCCATAAGCCAAATATGTAATAGACAAGACCTACTCCTTGCTCAACGAAATGGACCCAACACCACATATTCAATGCCTAGGAATATACCTGACTAGGAAGAATCTTAAAACCCATGGATATATATGTCTCCGTAAGAGAATCAAGCGTGTGTACAGCGGCCGAAACGCAGCAGTGAAAATCCGATAAATCCCATTATCAAAATAAATTTCGAAAACAAAACACAAAGACAGTGAAATAGAGAGCAATTCTTAACTAATTCACTCAGGGCATGTGATGCAACTGGGATTGACCACATCAACACCCAGAGCTGGTTGAGACATAAGGCTGGACACTTCAGGCTGATAGCATTGGTGAGTTTCGGTGAGCAAATGCAGACCCTTTGAAGTCATACTGCATGGTACCCATTCCATGGGTCCCAACTCTCCAGGTTCAAGGGATTCTTCCTCCAGCTAAAACATGCATGGGAAACCCAGAGTATCATCCACCGTGTGATTGGGAAATGATTTAAAATGCATCTCAGTTTTCGTTTCCTGGTCCTCGGGTTCACCATTCCAGATGCTTTACTAACACTCTCCCTGCTTGGAGAGTCAGTGCCTTTAACCTCCTGTTTGGCACAGCTTGCCATTTCTGTGCAAGATGAACAGGAATAGGGAGAACCAATGAGAGACTAGCTGTAGGTGTCTGCACGGGCAAATGTAACGCTCATTGCCCACCAGGAAGAGGAATTAAACAAAGGCTCAGTGTTCCTTGCTGGAAACAGATTAGGGCCTGAAGCAATCCTGCGGTTTTGTGCCCAGCTCACAAGAAAGCGAGTTGAAGAAAGGAGCTCAGGGGCACTGTACTTCAAAAACCTGCAGAGTTATAAATGACAGCTATCCTCCAAAAATATATTGAAGTAAGCCTGCGAAGGGGACTTGAAAGCGGGGCTGAATTTCAGGAAAACGATTGCAGGGGGTAGACTGGAATTGCCCTGAAAGCATAGGAAAAGAGGCACAACGTCAACAATGATGCACTTGGCCAAAAAGGGCGTATGCGTTTTTTCCTGAATATATTCAGGAAAAAACGCATACGCCCTTTTTAGCCAACCAAGCAAGCCTGTAAATGAAATCTGCACTACAATGAAATCTCACTGCCACCCGGGCAATAGGGCCATCTGAAAAAAGTGTAAAATCCAGAAAGGTAGGACAGGATATGGAGAACAGGGAGCCTTGTTATGCTAATTGGCAGGATGTAAATTGCCAGCAGCCACCCTGGAGAAGTGTATGGTGTTTCCTGAAACACGTAAGAAACAAAGCAAAACAGCCTATGGCACTTCCACTTATGGTCCTATAGCTTACGGAAATTAAAATCAAAAACAGACAGCCACTCCAATATTTGGGATGGCTGTGTTCACAAGAAGCTCGTCTACAGTATCAGGTAAATATCCCAGAAAGCAAAAAATGGATAAAGAAGTTGTGGCACGTACGTACAATGCAATATCACTCAGCAATGAAATCTGTGTCATCAGGCCCGTAGCGGCATAGTGAGTGGATGCAGGTACGGTGATTCTACGTGAACTAAGTCACACAGAAAAAGAAACATCATAAGATATCACTAATACACGGAATGTAAACTTGACTACACATGAACTGAATTACAAAACAGAACAGGGTCTCAAATTTAGAAAACCAACTAGTGCTTGCTTATGCGGAAAAGTGCCTTGGGGTGCTGCATAAAACCAGAGACTGAAATTAGCACAGATAACTTTCCACAAGACAAATATGTAATAGACAAGACCTACTCCTTGCTCAACGAAATGGACCCAACACCACATATTCAACGCCTAGGAATATACCTGACTAGGAAGAATCTTAAAACCCATGGATATATATGTCTCCGTAAGAGAATCAAGCGTGTGTACAGCGGCCGAAACGCAGCAGTGAAAATCCGATAAATCCCATTATCAAAATAAATTTAGAAAACAAAACACAAAGACAGTGAAATAGAGAGCAATTCTTAAATAATTCACTCAGGGCATGTGATGCAACCGGGATTGACCACATCTACACACAGAGCTGGTTGAGACATAAGGCTGGACACTTCAGGCTGATAGCATTGGTGAGTTTCGGTGAGCAAATGCAGACCCTTTGAAGTCATACTGCATGGTACCCATTCCATGGGTCCCAACTCTCCAGGTTCAAGGGATTCTTCCTCCAGCTAAAACATGCATGGGAAACCCAGAATATCGTCCACCGTGTGATTGGGAAATGATTTAAAATGCATCTCAGTTTTCGTATCCTGGTCCTCGGGTTCACCATTCCAGATGCTTTACTATCACTCTCCCCGCTTGGAGAGTCAGTGCCTTTAACCTCCTGTTTCGCACAGCTTGCAATTTCTGTGCAAGATGAACAGGAATAGGGAGAACCAATGAGAGACTAGCTGTAGGTGTCTGCACGGGCAAATGTAACGCTCATTGCCCACCAGGATGAGGAATTAAACAAAGGCTCAGTGTGCCCTGCTGGAAACAGATTAAGGCCTGAAGCAATCCTGCGGTTTTGTGCCCAGCTCACAAGAAAGCGAGTTGAAGAAAGGAGTTCAGGGGCACTGTACTTCACAAACCTGCAGAGTTATAAATGACAGCTATCCTCCAAAAATATATTGAAGTAAGCCTGCGAAGGGGACTTGAAAGCGGGGCTGAATTTCAGGAAAACGATTGCATGGGGTAGACTGGAATTGCCCTGAAAGCATAGGAAAAGAGGCACAACGTCGACAATGATGCACTTGGCCAAAAAGGGCGTATGCGTTTTTTCCTGAATATATTCAGGAAAAAACGCATACGCCCTTTTTGGCCAACCAAGCAAGCCTGTAAAGGAAATCTGCACTACAATGAAATCTCACTGCCCCCCCGGGCAAAAGGGCCATCTGAAAAAAGTAAAAAATCCAGAAAGGTAGGACAGGATATGGAGAACAGGGAGCCTTGTTATGCTGATTGGCAGGATGTAAATTGCCAGCAGCCACCCTGGAGAAGTGTATGGTGTTTCCTGAAACACGTAAGAAACAAAGCAACACAGCCTATGGCACTTCCACATATGGTCCTATAGCTTACGGAAATTAAAATCAAAAACAGACAGCCACCCCAATATTTGGGACGGCTGTGTTCACAAGCAGCTCGTCTACAGTATCAGGTAAATATCCCAGAAAGCAAAAAATGGATAAAGAAGTTGTGGCACGTACGTGCAATGCAATATCACTCAGCAATGAAATCTGTGTCATCAGGCCCGTAGCGGCATAGTAAGTGGATGCAGGTACGGTGATTCTACGTGAACTACGTCACACAGAAAAAGAAACATCATAAGATATCACTAATACACGGAATGTAAACTTGACTACACATGAACTGAATTACAAAAAAGAACAGTGTCTCAAATTTAGAAAACCAACTAGTGCTTGCTTATGGAGAAAGGTGCCTTGGGGTGCTGCATAAAACCAGAGACTGAAATTAGCACAGATAACTTTCCATAAGCCAAATATGTAATAGACAAGACCTACTCCTTGCTCAACGAAATGGACCCAACACCACATATTCAACGCCTAGGAATATACCTGACTAGGAAGAATCTTAAAACCCATGGAAATATATGTCTCCGTAAGAGAATCAAGCGTGTGTACAGCGGCCGAAACGCAGCAGTGAAAATCCGATAAATCCCATTATCAAAATAAATTTCGAAAACAAAACAAAAAGACAGTGAAATAGAGAGCAATTCTTAAATAATTCACTCAGGGCATGTGATGCAACCGGGATTGACCACATCTACACCCAGAGCTGGTTGAGACATAAGGCTGGACACTTCAGGCTGATAGCATTGGTGAGTTTCGGTGAGCAAATGCAGACCCTTTGAAGTCATACTGCATGGTACCCATTCCATGGGTCCCAACTCTCCAGGTTCAAGGGATTCTTCCTCCAGCTAAAACATGCATGGGAAACCCAGAGTATCATCCACCGTGTGATTGGGAAACGATTTAAAATGCATCTCAGTTTTTGTATCCTGGTCCTCGGGTTCACCATTCCAGATGCTTTACTAACACTCTCCCTGCTCGGAGAGTCAGTGCCTTTAACCTCCTGTTTGGCACAGCTTGCAATTTCTGTGCAAGATGAACAGGAATAGGGAGAACCAATGAGAGACTAGCTGTAGGTGTCTGCACGGGCAAATGTAACGCTCATTGCCCACCAGGATGAGGAATTAAACAAAGGCTCAGTGTGCCCTGCTGGAAACAGATTAGGGCCTGAAGCAATCCTGCGGTTTTGTGCCCAGCTCACAAGAAAGCGAGTTGAAGAAAGGAGTTCAGGGGCACTGTACTTCACAAACCTGCAGAGTTATAAATGACAGCTATCCTCCAAAAATATATTGAAGTAAGCCTGCGAAGGGGACTTGAAAGCGGGGCTGAATTTCAGGAAAACGATTGCATGGGGTAGACTGGAATTGCCCTGAAAGCATAGGAAAAGAGGCACAACGTCGACAATGATGCACTTGGCCAAAAAGGGCGTATGCGTTTTTTCCTGAATATATTCAGGAAAAAACGCATACGCCCTTTTTGGCCAACCAAGCAAGCCTGTAAAGGAAATCTGCACTACAATGAAATCTCACTGCCCCCCCGGGCAAAAGGGCCATCTGAAAAAAGTGAAAAATCCAGAAAGGTAGGACAGGATATGGAGAACAGGGAGCCTTGTTATGCTGATTGGCAGGATGTAAATTGCCAGCAGCCACCCTGGAGAAGTGTATGGTGTTTCCTGAAACACGTAAGAAACAAAGCAACACAGCCTATGGCACTTCCACTTATGGTCCTATAGCTTACGGAAATTAAAATCAAAAACAGACAGCCACCCCAATATTTGGGACGGCTGTGTTCACAAGCAGCTCGTCTACAGTATCAGGTAAATATCCCAGAAAGCAAAAAATGGATAAAGAAGTTGTGGCACGTACGTGCAATGCAATATCACTCAGCAATGAAATCTGTGTCATCAGGCCCGTAGCGGCATAGTAAGTGGATGCAGGTACGGTGATTCTACGTGAACTACGTCACACAGAAAAAGAAACATCATAAGATATCACTAATACACGGAATGTAAACTTGACTACACATGAACTGAATTACAAAACAGAACAGGGTCTCAAATTTAGAAAACCAACTAGTGCTTGCTTATGGGGAAAGGTGCGTTGGGGTGCTGCATAAAACCAGAGACTGAAATTAGCACAGATAACATTCCATAAGCCAAATATGTAATAGACAAGACCTACTCCTTGCTCAACGAAATGGACTCAACACCACATATTCAACGCCTAGGAATATACCTGACTAGGAAGAATCTTAAAACCCATGGATATATATGTCTCCATAAGAGAATCAAGCGTGTGTACAGCGGCGGAAATGCAGCAGTGAAAATCCGATAAATCCCATTATCAAAATAAATTTCGAAAACAAAACACAAAGACAGTGAAATAGAGAGCAATTCTTAAATAATTCACTCAGGGCATGTGATGCAACATGATTGACCACATCTACACCCAGAGCTGGTTGAGACATAAGGCTGGACACTTCAGGCTGATAGCACTGGTGAGTTTCGGTGTGCAAATGCAGACCCTTTGAAGTCATACTGCATGGTACCCATTCCATGGGTCCCAACTCTCCAGGTTCAAGGCATTCTTCCTCCAGCTAAAACATGCATGGGAAACCCAGAGTATCGTCCACCGTGTGATTGGGAAACGATTTAAAATGCATCTCAGTTTTCGTATCCTGGTCCTCGGGTTCACCATTCCAGATGCTTTACTAACACTCTCCCCGCTTGGAGAGTCAGTGCCTTTAACCTCCTGTTTGGCACACCTTGCCATTTCTGTGCAAGATGAACAGGAATAGGGAGAACCAATGAGAGACTAGCTGTAGGTGTCTGCACGGGCAAATGTAACGCTCATTGCCCGCCAGGAAGAGGAATTAAACAAAGGCTCAGTGTGCCCTGCTGGAAACAGATTAGGGCTTGAAGGAATCCTGCGGTTTTGTGCCCAGCTCACAAGAAAGCGAGTTGAAGAAAGGAGTTCAGGGGCACTGTACTTCACAAACCTGCAGAGTTATAAATGACAGCTATCCTCCAAAAATATATTGAAGTAAGCCTGCGAAGGGGACTTGAAAGCGGGGCTGAATTTCAGGAAAACGATTGCAGGGGGTAGACTGGAATTGCCCTGAAAGCATAGGAAAAGAGGCACAACGTCGACAATGATGCACTTGGCCAAAAAGGGCGTATGCGTTTTTTCCTGAATATATTCAGGAAAAAACGCATACGCCATTTTTGGCCAACCTAGCAAGCCTGTAAAGGAAATCTGCACTACAATGAAATTTCACTGCCCCTCCGGGCAAAAGGGCCATCTGAAAAAAGTGTAAAATCCAGAAAGGTAGGACAGGATATGGAGAACAGGGAGCCTTGTTATGCTGATTGGCAGGATGTAAATTGCCAGCAGCCACCCTGGAGAAGTGTATGGTGTTTCCTGAAACACGTAAGAAACAAAGCAACACAGCCTATGGCACTTCCACTTTTGGTCCTATAGCTTACAGAAATTAAAATCAAAAACAGACAGCCACCCAAATATTTGGGACGGCTGTGTTCACAAGAAGCTCGTCTACAGTATCAGGTAAATATCCCAGAAAGCAAAAAATGGATAAAGAAGTTGTGGCACGTACGTACAATGCAATATCACTCAGCAATGAAATCTGTGTCATCAGGCCCGTAGCGGCATAGTGAGTGGATGCAGGTACGGTGATTCTACGTGAACTACGTCACACAGAAAAAGAAACATCATAAGATATCACTAATACACGGAATGTAAACTTGACTACACATGAACTGAATTACAAAACAGAACAGGGTCTCAAATTTAGAAAACTGACTAGTGCTTGCTTATGGAGAAAGGTGCCTTGGGGTGCTGCATAAAACCAGAGACTGAAATTAGCACAGAAAACTTTCCATAAGCCAAATATGTAATAGACAAGACCTACTCCTTGCTCAACGAAATGGAACCAACACCACATATTCAACGCCTAGGAATATACCTGACTAGGAAGAATCTTAAAACCCATTGAAATATATGTCTCCGTAAGAGAATCAAGCGTGTGTACAGCGGCCGAAACGCAGCAGTGAAAATCCGATAAGTCCCATTATCAAAATAAATTTCGAAAACAAATCAAAAAGACAGTGAAATAGAGAGCAATTCTTAAATAATTCACTCAGGGCATGTGATGCAACCGGGATTTACCACATCTACACCCAGAGCTGGTTGAGACATAAGGCTGGACACTTCAGGCTGATAGCACTGGTGAGTTTCGGTGAGCAAATGCAGACCCTTTGAAGTCATACTGCATGGTACCCATTCCATGGGTCCCAACTCTCCAGGTTCAAGGCATTCTTCCTCCAGCTAAAACATGCATGGGAAACCCAGAGTATCGTACACCGTGTGATTGGGAAACGATTTAAAATGCATCTCAGTTTTCGTATCCTGGTCCTCGGGTTCACCATTCCAGATGCTTTACTAACACTCTCCCCGCATGGAGAGTCAGTGCCTTTAACCTCCTCTTTGGCACAGCTTGCAATTTCTGTGCAAGATGAACAGGAATAGGGAGAACCAATGAGAGACTAGCTGTAGGTGTCTGCACGGGCAAATGTAACGCTCATTGCCCACCAGGAAGAGGAATTATCCAAAGGCTCAACGTTCCCTGCCGGAAACAGATTAGGGCCTGAAGCAATGCTGCGGTTTTGTGCCCAGCTCACAAGAAAGCGAGTTGAAGAAAGGAGCTCAGGGGCACTGTAATTCACAAACCTGCAGAGTTATAAATGACAGCTATCCTCCAAAAATATATTGAAGTAAGCCTGCGAAGGGGACTTGAAAGCGGGGCAGAATTTCAGGAAAACGATTGCAGGGGGTAGACTGGAATTGCCCTGAAAGCATAGGAAAAGAGGCAGAACGTCGACAATGATGCACTTGGCCAAAAAGGGCGTATGCGTTTTTTCCTGAATATATTCAGGAAAAAACGCATACGCCCTTTTTGGCCAACCAAGCAAGCCTGTAAAGGAAATCTGCACTACAATGAAATCACACGGCCCCTCCGGGCAAAAGGGCCATCTGAAAAAAGTGTAAAATCCAGAAAGGTAGGACAGGATATGGAGAACAGGGAGCCTTGTTATGCTGATTGGCAGGATGTAAATTGCCAGCAGCCACCCTGGAGAAGTGTATGGTGTTTCCTGAAACACGTAAGAAACAAAGCAACACAGCCTATGGCACTTCCACTTTTGGTCCTATAGCTTACAGAAATTAAAATCAAAAACAGACAGCCACCCAAATATTTGGGACGGCTGTGTTCACAAGAAGCTCGTCTACAGTATCAGGTAAATATCCCAGAAAGCAAAAAATGGATAAAGAAGTTGTGGCACGTACGTACAATGCAATATCACTCAGCAATGAAATCTGTGTCATCAGGCCCGTAGCGGCATAGTGAGTGGATGCAGGTACGGTGATTCTACGTGAACTACGTCACACAGAAAAAGAAACATCATAAGATATCACTAATACACGGAATGTAAACTTGACTACACATGAACTGAATTACAAAACAGAACAGGGTCTCAAATTTAGAAAACTGACTAGTGCTTGCTTATGGAGAAAGGTGCCTTGGGGTGCTGCATAAAACCAGAGACTGAAATTAGCACAGATAACTTTCCATAAGCCAAATATGTAATAGACAAGACCTACTCCTTGCTCAACGAAATGGACCCAACACCACATATTCAACGCCTAGGAATATACCTGACTAGGAAGAATCTTAAAACCCATGGATATATATGTCTCCGTAAGAGAATCAAGCGTGTGTACAGCGGCCGAAACGCAGCAGTGAAAATCCGATAAGTCCCATTATCAAAATAAATTTCGAAAACAAAACACAAAGACAGTGAAATAGAGAGCAATTCTTAAATAATTCATTCAGGGCATGTGATGCAACCGGGATTTACCACATCTACACCCCGAGCTGGTTGAGACATAAGGCTGGACACTTCCGGCTGATAGCATTGGTGAGTTTCGGTGAGCAAATGCAGACCCTTTGAAGTCATACTAAATGGTACCCATTCCATGGGTCCCAACTCTCCAGGTTCAAGGCATTCTTCCTCCAGCTAAAACATGCATGGGAAACCCAGAGTATCGTCCACCGTGTGATTGGGAAACGATTTAAAATGCATCTCAGTTTTCGTATCCTGGTCCTCGGGTTCACCATTCCAGATGCTTTACTAACACTCTCCCCGCTTGGAGAGTCAGTGCCTTTAACCTCCTGTTTGGCACAGCTTGCCATTTCTGTGCAAGATGAACAGGAATAGGGAGAACCAATGAGAGACTAGCTGTAGGTGTCTGCACGGGCAAATGTAACGCTCATTGCCCACCAGGAAGAGGAATTAAATAAAGGCTCAGTGTGCCCTGCTGGAAACAGATTAGGGCCTGAAGCAATCCTGCGGTTTTGTGCCCAGCTCACAAGAAAGCGAGTTGAAGAAAGGAGCTCAGGGGCACTGTACTTCACAAACCTGCAGAGTTATAAATGACAGCTATCCTCCAAAAATATATTGAAGTAAGCCTGCGAAGGGGACTTGAGCGGGGCTGAATTTCAGGAAAACGATTGCAGGGGGTAGACTGGAATTGCCCTGAAAGCATAGGAAAAGAGGCAGAACGTCGACAATGATGCACTTGGCCAAAAAGGACGTATGCGTTTTTTCCTGAATATATTCAGGAAAAAACGCATACGCCCTTTTTGGCCAACCAAGCAAGCCTGTAAAGGAAATCTGCACTACAATGAAATCTCACTGCCCCCCCAGGCAAAAGGGCCATCAGAATAAAGTGTAAAATCCAGAAATGTAGGACAGGATATGGAGAACAGGGAGCCTTGTTATGCTGATTGGCAGGATGTAAATTGCCAGCAGCCACCCTGGAGAAGTGTATGGTGTTTCCTGAAACACGTAAGAAACAAAGCAACACAGCCTATGGCACTTCCACTTATGGTCCTATAGCTTACGGAAATTAAAATCAAAAACAGACAGCCACCCCAATATTTGGGACGGCTGTGTTCACAAGAAGCTCGTCTACAGTATCAGGTAAATATCCCAGAAAGCAAAAAATGGATAAAGAAGTTGTGGCACGTACGTGCAATGCAATACACTCAGCAATGAAATCTGTGTCATCAGGCCCATAGCGGCATAGTGAGTGGATGCAGGTACGGTGATTCTACGTGAACTACGTCACACAGAAAAAGAAACATCATAAGATATCACTAATACACGGAATGTAAACTTGACTACACATGAACTGAATTACAAAAAAAACAGGGTCTCAAATTTAGAAAACCAACTAGTGCTTGCTTATGGGGAAAGGTGCCTTGGGGTGCTGCATAAAACCAGAGACTGAAATTACCACAGATAACTTTCCATAAGCCAAATATGTAATAGACAAGACCTACTCCTTGCTCAACGAAATGGACCCAACACCACATATTCAACGCCTAGGAATATACCTGACTAGGAAGAATCTTAAAACCCATGGATATATATGTCTCCGTAAGAGAATCAAGCGTGTGTACAGCGGCCGAAAGGCAGCAGTGAAAATCCGATAAATCCCATTATCAAAATAAATTTCGAAAACAAAACACAAAGACAGTGAAATAGAGAGCAATTCTTAAATAATTCACTCAGGGCATGTGATGCAACCGGGATTGACCACATCTACACCCAGAGCTGGTTGAGACATAAGGCTGGACACTTCTGGCTGATAGCACTGGTGAGTTTCGGTGAGCAAATGCAGACCCTTTGAAGTCATACTGCATGGTACCCATTCCATGGGTCCCAACTCTCCAGGTTCGAGGCATTCTTCCTCCAGCTAAAACATGCATGGGAAACCCAGAGTATCGTCCACCGTGTGATTGGGAAACGATTTAAAATGCATCTCAGTTTTCGTATCCTGGTCCTCGGGTTCACCATTCCAGATGCTTTACTAACACTCTCCCCGCATGGAGAGTCAGTGCCTTTAACCTCCTCTTTGGCACAGCTTGCAATTTCTGTGCAAGATGAACAGGAATAGGGAGAACCAATGAGAGACTAGCTGTAGGTGTCTGCACGGGCAAATGTAACGCTCATTGCCCACCAGGAAGAGGAATTATCCAAAGGCTCAACGTTCCCTGCCGGAAACAGATTAGGGCCTGAAGCAATGCTGCGGTTTTGTGCCCAGCTCACAAGAAAGCGAGTTGAAGAAAGGAGCTCAGGGGCACTGTAATTCACAAACCTGCAGAGTTATAAATGACAGCTATCCTCCAAAAATATATTGAAGTAAGCCTGCGAAGGGGACTTGAAAGCGGGGCAGAATTTCAGGAAAACGATTGCAGGGGGTAGACTGGAATTGCCCTGAAAGCATAGGAAAAGAGGCAGAACGTCGACAATGATGCACTTGGCCAAAAAGGGCGTATGCGTTTTTTCCTGAATATATTCAGGAAAAAACGCATACGCCCTTTTTGGCCAACCAAGCAAGCCTGTAAAGGAAATCTGCACTACAATGAAATCTCACGGCCCCTCCGGGCAAAAGGGCCATCTGAAAAAAGTGTAAAATCCAGAAAGGTAGGACAGGATATGGAGAACAGGGAGCCTTGTTATGCTGATTGGCAGGATGTAAATTGCCAGCAGCCACCCTGGAGAAGTGTATGGTGTTTCCTGAAACACGTAAGAAACAAAGCAACACAGCCTATGGCACTTCCACTTTTGGTCCTATAGCTTACAGAAATTAAAATCAAAAACAGACAGCCACCCAAATATTTGGGACGGCTGTGTTCACAAGAAGCTCGTCTACAGTATCAGGTAAATATCCCAGAAAGCAAAAAATGGATAAAGAAGTTGTGGCACGTACGTACAATGCAATATCACTCAGCAATGAAATCTGTGTCATCAGGCCCGTAGCGGCATAGTGAGTGGATGCAGGTACGGTGATTCTACGTGAACTACGTCACACAGAAAAAGAAACATCATAAGATATCACTAATACACGGAATGTAAACTTGACTACACATGAACTGAATTACAAAACAGAACAGGGTCTCAAATTTAGAAAACTGACTAGTGCTTGCTTATGGAGAAAGGTGCCTTGGGGTGCTGCATAAAACCAGAGACTGAAATTAGCACAAATAACTTTCCATAAGCCAAATATGTAATAGACAAGACCTACTCCTTGCTCAACGAAATGGACCCAACACCACATATTCAACGCCTAGGAATATACCTGACTAGGAAGAATCTTAAAACCCATGGATATATATGTCTCCGTAAGAGAATCAAGCGTGTGTACAGCGGCCGAAACGCAGCAGTGAAAATCCGATAAGTCCCATTATCAAAATAAATTTCGAAAACAAAACACAAAGACAGTGAAATAGAGAGCAATTCTTAAATAATTCATTCAGGGCATGTGATGCAACCGGGATTTACCACATCTACACCCCGAGCTGGTTGAGACATAAGGCTGGACACTTCAGGCTGATAGCATTGGTGAGTTTCGGTGAGCAAATGCAGACCCTTTGAAGTCATACTAAATGGTACCCATTCCATGGGTCCCAACTCTCCAGGTTCAAGGTATTCTTCCTCCAGCTAAAACATGCATGGGAAACCCAGAGTATCGTCCACCGTGTGATTGGGAAACGATTTAAAATGCATCTCAGTTTTCGTATCCTGGTCCTCGGGTTCACCATTCCAGATGCTTTACTAACACTCTCCCCGCTTGGAGAGTCAGTGCCTTTAACCTCCTGTTTGGCACAGCTTGCCATTTCTGTGCAAGATGAACAGGAATAGGGAGAACCAATGAGAGACTAGCTGTAGGTGTCTGCACGGGCAAATGTAACGCTCATTGCCCACCAGGAAGAGGAATTAAATAAAGGCTCAGTGTGCCCTGCTGGAAACAGATTAGGGCCTGAAGCAATCCTGCGGTTTTGTGCCCAGCTCACAAGAAAGCGAGTTGAAGAAAGGAGCTCAGGGGCACTGTACTTCACAAACCTGCAGAGTTATAAATGACAGCTATCCTCCAAAAATATATTGAAGTAAGCCTGCGAAGGGGACTTGAGCGGGGCTGAATTTCAGGAAAATGATTGCAGGGGGTAGACTGGAATTGCCCTGAAAGCATAGGAAAAGAGGCAGAACGTCGACAATGATGCACTTGGCCAAAAAGGACGTATGCGTTTTTTCCTGAATATATTCAGGAAAAAACGCATACGCCCTTTTTGGCCAACCAAGCAAGCCTGTAAAGGAAATCTGCACTACAATGAAATCTCACTGCCCCCCCAGGCAAAAGGGCCATCAGAATAAAGTGTAAAATCCAGAAATGTAGGACAGGATATGGAGAACAGGGAGCCTTGTTATGCTGATTGGCAGGATGTAAATTGCCAGCAGCCACCCTGGAGAAGTGTATGGTGTTTCCTGAAACACGTAAGAAACAAAGCAACACAGCCTATGGCACTTCCACTTATGGTCCTATAGCTTACGGAAATTAAAATCAAAAACAGACAGCCACCCCAATATTTGGGACGGCTGTGTTCACAAGAAGCTCGTCTACAGTATCAGGTAAATATCCCAGAAAGCAAAAAATGGATAAAGAAGTTGTGGCACGTACGTGCAATGCAATACACTCAGCAATGAAATCTGTGTCATCAGGCCCATAGCGGCATAGTGAGTGGATGCAGGTACGGTGATTCTACGTGAACTACGTCACACAGAAAAAGAAACATCATAAGATATCACTAATACACGGAATGTAAACTTGACTGCACATGAACTGAATTACAAAACAGAACAGGGTCTCAAATTTAGAAAACCAACTAGTGCTTGCTTATGGGGAAAGGTGCGTTGGGGTGCTGCATAAAACCTGAGACTGAAATTAGCACAGATAACATTCCATAAGCCAAATATGTAATAGACAAGACCTACTCCTTGCTCAACGAAATGGACTCAACACCACATATTCAACGCCTAGGAATATACCTGACTAGGAACAATCTTAAAACCCATAGATATATATGTCTCCGTAAGAGAATCAAGCGTGTGTACAGCGGCGGAAACGCAGCAGTGAAAATCCGATAAATCCCATTATCAAAATAAATTTCGAAAACAAAACACAAAGACAGTGAAATAGAGAGCAATTCTTAAATAATTCACTCAGGGTATGTGATGCAACCGGGATTGACCACATCTACACCCAGAGCTGGTTGAGACATAAGGCTGGACACTTCTGGCTGATAGCACTGGTGAGTTTCGGTGAGCAAATGCAGACCCTTTGAAGTCATACTGCATGGTACCCATTCCATGGGTCCCAACTCTCCAGGTTCAAGGCATTCTTCCTCCAGCTAAAACATGCATGGGAAACCCAGAGTATCGTCCACCGTGTGATTGGGAAACGATTTAAAATGCATCTCAGTTTTCGTATCCTTGTCCTCGGGTTCACCATTCCAGATGCTTTACTAACACTCTCCCCGCTTGGAGAGTCAGTGCCTTTAACCTCCTGTTTGGCACAGCTTGCCATTTCTGTGCAAGATGAACAGGAATAGGGAGAACCAATGAGAGACTAGCTGTAGGTGTCTGCACGGGCAAATGTAACGCTCATTGCCCACCAGGAAGAGGAATTAAACAAAGGCTCAGTGTGCCCTGCTGGAAACAGATTAGGGCCTGAAGCAATCCTGCGGTTTTGTGCCCAGCTCACAAGAAAGCGAGTTGAAGAAAGGAGCTCAGGGGCACTGTACTTCACAAACCTGCAGAGTTATAAATGACAGCTATCCTCCAAAAATATATTGAAGTAAGCCTGCGAAGGGGACTTGAAAGCGGGGCAGAATTTCAGGAAAACTATTGCAGGGGGTAGACTGGAATTGCCCTGAAAGCATAGGAAAAGAGGCACAACGTCGACAATGATGCACTTGGCCAAAAAGGGCGTATGCGTTTTTTCCTGAATATATTCAGGAAAAAATGCATACGCCCTTTTTGGCCAACCAAGCAAGCCTGTAAAGGAAATCTGCACTACAATGAAATCTCACTGCCCCCCCGGGCAAAAGGGCCATCTGAAAAAAGTGTAAAATCCAGAAATGTAGGACAGGATATGGAGAACAAGGAGCCTTGTTATGCTGATTGGCAGGATGTAAATTGCCAGCAGCCACCCTGGAGAAGTGTATGGTGTTTCCTGAAACACGTAAGAAACAAAGCAACACAGCCTATGGCACTTCCACTTATGGTCCTATAGCTTACGGAAATTAAAATCAAAAACAGACAGCCACCCCAATATTTGGGACGGCTGTGTTCACAAGAAGCTCGTCTACAGTATCAGGTAAATATCCCAGAAAGCAAAAAATGGAAAAAGAAATTGTGGCACGTACGTGCAATGCAATATCACTCAGCAATGAAATCTGTGTCATCAGGCCCGTAGCGGCATAGTAAGTGGATGCAGGTACGGTGATTCTACGTGAACTACGTCACACAGAAATAGAAACATCATAAGATATCACTAATACACGGAATGTAAACTTGACTACACATTAACTACATTACAAAACAGAACAGGGTCTCAAATTTAGAAAACCAACTAGTGCTTGCTTATGGGGAAAGGTGCCTTGGGCTGTTGCATAAAACCAGAGACTGAAATTAGCACAGATAACTTTCCATAAGCCAAATATGTAATAGACAAGACCTATTCCTTGCTCAACGAAATGGACTCAACACCACATATTCAACGCCTAGGAATATACCTGACTAGGAAGAATCTTAAAACCCATGGATTTATATGTCTCCGTAAGAGAATCAAGCGTGTGTACAGCGGCCGAAACGCAGCAGTGAAAATCTGATAAATCCCATTATCAAAATAAATTTCGAAAACAAAACACAAAGACAGTGAAATAGAGAGCAATTCTTAAATAATTCACTCAGGGCATGTGATGCAACCGGGATTGACCACATCTACACCCAGAGCTGGTTGAGACATAAGGCTGGACACTTCAGGCTGATAGCATTGGTGAGTTTCGGTGAGCAAATGCAGACCCTTTGAAGTCATACTGCATGGTACCCATTCCATGGGTCCCAACTCTCCAGGTTCAAGGGATTCTTCCTCCAGCTAAAACATGCATGGGAATCCCAGAGTATCGTCCACCGTGTGATTGGGAAATGATTTAAAATGCATCTCAGTTTTCATATCCTGGTCCTCGGTTTCACCATTCCAGATGCTTTACTATCACTGTCCCCGCTTGGAGAGTCAGTGCCTTTAACCTCCTGTTTCGCACAGCTTGCAATTTCTGTGCAAGATGAACAGGAATAGGGAGAACCAATGAGAGACTAGCTGTAGGTGTCTGCACGGGCAAATGTAACGCTCATTGCCCACCAGGAAGAGGAATTAAACAAAGGCTCAGTGTGCCCTGCTGGAAACAGATTAGGGCCTGAAGCAATCCTGCGGTTTTGTGCCCAGCTCACAAGAAAGCGAGTTGAAGAAAGGAGTTCAGGGGCACTGTACTTCACAAACCTGCAGAGTTATAAATGACAGCTATCCTCCAAAAATATATTGAAGTAAGCCTGCGAAGGGGACTTGAAAGCGGGGCTGAATTTCAGGAAAACGATTGCAGGGGGTAGACTGGAATTGCCCTGAAATCATAGGAAAAGAGGCACAACGTCGACAATGATGCACTTGGCCAAAAAGAGCGTATGCGTTTTTTCCTGAATATATTCAGGAAAAAACGCATATGCCCTTTTTGGCCAACCAAGCAAGCCTGTAAAGGAAATCTGCACTACAATAAAATCGCACTGCCCCCCCGGGCAAAAGGGCCATCTGAAAAAAGTGAAAAATCCAGAAAGGTAGGAAAGGATATGGAGAACAGGGAGCCTTGTTATGCTGATTGGCAGGATGTAAATTGCCAGCAGCCACCCTGGAGAAGTGTATGGTGTTTCCTGAAACACGTAAGAAACAAAGCAACACAGCCTATGGCACTTCCACTTATGGTCCTATAGCTTACGGAAATTAAAATCAAAAACAGACAGCCACCCCAATATTTGGGACGGCTGTGTTCACAAGACGCTCGTCTACAGTATCAGGTAAATATCCCAGAAAGCAAAAAATGGATAAAGAAGTTGTGGCACGTACGTGCAATGCAATACACTCAGCAATGAAATCTGTGTCATCAGGCCCATAGCGGCATAGTGAGTGGATGCAGGTACGGTGATTCTACGTGAACTACGTCACACAGAAAAAGAAACATCATAAGATATCACTAATACACGGAATGTAAACTTGACTACACATGAACTGAATTACAAAAAAAACAGGGTCTCAAATTTAGAAAACCAACTAGTGCTTGCTTATGGGGAAAGGTGCCTTGGGGTGCTGCATAAAACCAGAGACTGAAATTACCACAGATAACTTTCCATAAGCCAAATATGTAATAGACAAGACCTACTCCTTGCTCAACGAAATGGACCCAACACCACATATTCAACGCCTAGGAATATACCTGACTAGGAAGAATCTTAAAACCCATGGATATATATGTCTCCGTAAGAGAATCAAGCGTGTGTACAGCGGCCGAAAGGCAGCAGTGAAAATCCGATAAATCCCATTATCAAAATAAATTTCGAAAACAAAACACAAAGACAGTGAAATAGAGAGCAATTCTTAAATAATTCACTCAGGGCATGTGATGCAACCGGGATTGACCACATCTACACCCAGAGCTGGTTGAGACATAAGGCTGGACACTTCTGGCTGATAGCACTGGTGAGTTTCGGTGAGCAAATGCAGACCCTTTGAAGTCATACTGCATGGTACCCATTCCATGGGTCCCAACTCTCCAGGTTCGAGGCATTCTTCCTCCAGCTAAAACATGCATGGGAAACCCAGAGTATCGTCCACCGTGTGATTGGGAAACGATTTAAAATGCATCTCAGTTTTCGTATCCTGGTCCTCGGGTTCACCATTCCAGATGCTTTACTAACACTCTCCCCGCATGGAGAGTCAGTGCCTTTAACCTCCTCTTTGGCACAGCTTGCAATTTCTGTGCAAGATGAACAGGAATAGGGAGAACCAATGAGAGACTAGCTGTAGGTGTCTGCACAGGCAAATGTAACGCTCATTGCCCACCAGGAAGAGGAATTATCCAAAGGCTCAACGTTCCCTGCCGGAAACAGATTAGGGCCTGAAGCAATGCTGCGGTTTTGTGCCCAGGTCACAAGAAAGCGAGTTGAAGAAAGGAGCTCAGGGGCACTGTAATTCACAAACCTGCAGAGTTATAAATGACAGCTATCCTCCAAAAATATATTGAAGTAAGCCTGCGAAGGGGACTTGAAAGCGGGGCAGAATTTCAGGAAAACGATTGCAGGGGGTAGACTGGAATTGCCCTGAAAGCATAGGAAAAGAGGCAGAACGTCGACAATGATGCACTTGGCCAAAAAGGGCGTATGCGTTTTTTCCTGAATATATTCAGGAAAAAACGCATACGCCCTTTTTGGCCAACCAAGCAAGCCTGTAAAGGAAATCTGCACTACAATGAAATCTCACGGCCCCTCCGGGCAAAAGGGCCATCTGAAAAAAGTGTAAAATCCAGAAAGGTAGGACAGGATATGGAGAACAGGGAGCCTTGTTATGCTGATTGGCAGGATGTAAATTGCCAGCAGCCACCCTGGAGAAGTGTATGGTGTTTCCTGAAACACGTAAGAAACAAAGCAACACAGCCTATGGCACTTCCACTTTTGGTCCTATAGCTTACAGAAATTAAAATCAAAAACAGACAGCCACCCAAATATTTGGGACGGCTGTGTTCACAAGAAGCTCGTCTACAGTATCAGGTAAATATCCCAGAAAGCAAAAAATGGATAAAGAAGTTGTGGCACGTACGTACAATGCAATATCACTCAGCAATGAAATCTGTGTCATCAGGCCCGTAGCGGCATAGTGAGTGGATGCAGGTACGGTGATTCTACGTGAACTACGTCACACAGAAAAAGAAACATCATAAGATATCACTAATACACGGAATGTAAACTTGACTACACATGAACTGAATTACAAAACAGAACAGGGTCTCAAATTTAGAAAACTGACTAGTGCTTGCTTATGGAGAAAGGTGCCTTGGGGTGCTGCATAAAACCAGAGACTGAAATTAGCACAGATAACTTTCCATAAGCCAAATATGTAATAGACAAGACCTACTCCTTGCTCAACGAAATGGACCCAACACCACATATTCAACGCCTAGGAATATACCTGACTAGGAAGAATCTTAAAACCCATGGATATATATGTCTCCGTAAGAGAATCAAGCGTGTGTACAGCGGCCGAAACGCAGCAGTGAAAATCCGATAAGTCCCATTATCAAAATAAATTTCGAAAACAAAACACAAAGACAGTGAAATAGAGAGCAATTCTTAAATAATTCATTCAGGGCATGTGATGCAACCGGGATTTACCACATCTACACCCCGAGCTGGTTGAGACATAAGGCTGGACACTTCAGGCTGATAGCATTGGTGAGTTTCGGTGAGCAAATGCAGACCCTTTGAAGTCATACTAAATGGTACCCATTCCATGGGTCCCAACTCTCCAGGTTCAAGGCATTCTTCCTCCAGCTAAAACATGCATGGGAAACCCAGAGTATCGTCCACCGTGTGATTGGGAAACGATTTAAAATGCATCTCAGTTTTCGTATCCTGGTCCTCGGGTTCACCATTCCAGATGCTTTACTAACACTCTCCCCGCATGGAGAGTCAGTGCCTTTAACCTCCTCTTTGGCACAGCTTGCAATTTCTGTGCAAGATGAACAGGAATAGGGAGAACCAATGAGAGACTAGCTGTAGGTGTCTGCACGGGCAAATGTAACGCTCATTGCCCACCAGGAAGAGGAATTATCCAAAGGCTCAACGTTCCCTGCCGGAAACAGATTAGGGCCTGAAGCAATGCTGCGGTTTTGTGCCCAGCTCACAAGAAAGCGAGTTGAAGAAAGGAGCTCAGGGGCACTGTAATTCACAAACCTGCAGAGTTATAAATGACAGCTATCCTCCAAAAATATATTGAAGTAAGCCTGCGAAGGGGACTTGAAAGCGGGGCAGAATTTCAGGAAAACGATTGCAGGGGGTAGACTGGAATTGCCCTGAAAGCATAGGAAAAGAGGCAGAACGTCGACAATGATGCACTTGGCCAAAAAGGGCGTATGCGTTTTTTCCTGAATATATTCAGGAAAAAACGCATACGCCCTTTTTGGCCAACCAAGCAAGCCTGTAAAGGAAATCTGCACTACAATGAAATCACACGGCCCCTCCGGGCAAAAGGGCCATCTGAAAAAAGTGTAAAATCCAGAAAGGTAGGACAGGATATGGAGAACAGGGAGCCTTGTTATGCTGATTGGCAGGATGTAAATTGCCAGCAGCCACCCTGGAGAAGTGTATGGTGTTTCCTGAAACACGTAAGAAACAAAGCAACACAGCCTATGGCACTTCCACTTTTGGTCCTATAGCTTACAGAAATTAAAATCAAAAACAGACAGCCACCCAAATATTTGGGACGGCTGTGTTCACAAGAAGCTCGTCTACAGTATCAGGTAAATATCCCAGAAAGCAAAAAATGGATAAAGAAGTTGTGGCACGTACGTACAATGCAATATCACTCAGCAATGAAATCTGTGTCATCAGGCCCGTAGCGGCATAGTGAGTGGATGCAGGTACGGTGATTCTACGTGAACTACGTCACACAGAAAAAGAAACATCATAAGATATCACTAATACACGGAATGTAAACTTGACTACACATGAACTGAATTACAAAACAGAACAGGGTCTCAAATTTAGAAAACTGACTAGTGCTTGCTTATGGAGAAAGGTGCCTTGGGGTGCTGCATAAAACCAGAGACTGAAATTAGCACAGATAACTTTCCATAAGCCAAATATGTAATAGACAAGACCTACTCCTTGCTCAACGAAATGGACCCAACACCACATATTCAACGCCTAGGAATATACCTGACTAGGAAGAATCTTAAAACCCATGGATATATATGTCTCCGTAAGAGAATCAAGCGTGTGTACAGCGGCCGAAACGCAGCAGTGAAAATCCGATAAGTCCCATTATCAAAATAAATTTCGAAAACAAAACACAAAGACAGTGAAATAGAGAGCAATTCTTAAATAATTCATTCAGGGCATGTGATGCAACCGGGATTTACCACATCTACACCCCGAGCTGGTTGAGACATAAGGCTGGACACTTCCGGCTGATAGCATTGGTGAGTTTCGGTGAGCAAATGCAGACCCTTTGAAGTCATACTAAATGGTACCCATTCCATGGGTCCCAACTCTCCAGGTTCAAGGTATTCTTCCTCCAGCTAAAACATGCATGGGAAACCCAGAGTATCGTCCACCGTGTGATTGGGAAACGATTTAAAATGCATCTCAGTTTTCGTATCCTGGTCCTCGGGTTCACCATTCCAGATGCTTTACTAACACTCTCCCCGCTTGGAGAGTCAGTGCCTTTAACCTCCTGTTTGGCACAGCTTGCCATTTCTGTGCAAGATGAACAGGAATAGGGAGAACCAATGAGAGACTAGCTGTAGGTGTCTGCACGGGCAAATGTAACGCTCATTGCCCACCAGGAAGAGGAATTAAATAAAGGCTCAGTGTGCCCTGCTGGAAACAGATTAGGGCCTGAAGCAATCCTGCGGTTTTGTGCCCAGCTCACAAGAAAGCGAGTTGAAGAAAGGAGCTCAGGGGCACTGTACTTCACAAACCTGCAGAGTTATAAATGACAGCTATCCTCCAAAAATATATTGAAGTAAGCCTGCGAAGGGGACTTGAGCGGGGCTGAATTTCAGGAAAACGATTGCAGGGGGTAGACTGGAATTGCCCTGAAAGCATAGGAAAAGAGGCAGAACGTCGACAATGATGCACTTGGCCAAAAACGACGTATGCGTTTTTTCCTGAATATATTCAGGAAAAAACGCATACGCCCTTTTTGGCCAACCAAGCAAGCCTGTAAAGGAAATCTGCACTACAATGAAATCTCACTGCCCCCCCAGGCAAAAGGGCCATCAGAATAAAGTGTAAAATCCAGAAATGTAGGACAGGATATGGAGAACAGGGAGCCTTGTTATGCTGATTGGCAGGATGTAAATTGCCAGCAGCCACCCTGGAGAAGTGTATGGTGTTTCCTGAAACACGTAAGAAACAAAGCAACACAGCCTATGGCACTTCCACTTATGGTCCTATAGCTTACGGAAATTAAAATCAAAAACAGACAGCCACCCCAATATTTGGGACGGCTGTGTTCACAAGAAGCTCGTCTACAGTATCAGGTAAATATCCCAGAAAGCAAAAAATGGATAAAGAAGTTGTGGCACGTACGTGCAATGCAATACACTCAGCAATGAAATCTGTGTCATCAGGCCCATAGCGGCATAGTGAGTGGATGCAGGTACGGTGATTCTACGTGAACTACGTCACACAGAAAAAGAAACATCATAAGATATCACTAATACACGGAATGTAAACTTGACTACACATGAACTGAATTACAAAAAAAACAGGGTCTCAAATTTAGAAAACCAACTAGTGCTTGCTTATGGGGAAAGGTGCCTTGGGGTGCTGCATAAAACCAGAGACTGAAATTACCACAGATAACTTTCCATAAGCCAAATATGTAATAGACAAGACCTACTCCTTGCTCAACGAAATGGACCCAACACCACATATTCAACGCCTAGGAATATACCTGACTAGGAAGAATCTTAAAACCCATGGATATATATGTCTCCGTAAGAGAATCAAGCGTGTGTACAGCGGCCGAAAGGCAGCAGTGAAAATCCGATAAATCCCATTATCAAAATAAATTTCGAAAACAAAACACAAAGACAGTGAAATAGAGAGCAATTCTTAAATAATTCACTCAGGGCATGTGATGCAACCGGGATTGACCACATCTACACCCAGAGCTGGTTGAGACATAAGGCTGGACACTTCTGGCTGATAGCACTGGTGAGTTTCGGTGAGCAAATGCAGACCCTTTGAAGTCATACTGCATGGTACCCATTCCATGGGTCCCAACTCTCCAGGTTCGAGGCATTCTTCCTCCAGCTAAAACATGCATGGGAAACCCAGAGTATCGTCCACCGTGTGATTGGGAAACGATTTAAAATGCATCTCAGTTTTCGTATCCTGGTCCTCGGGTTCACCATTCCAGATGCTTTACTAACACTCTCCCCGCATGGAGAGTCAGTGCCTTTAACCTCCTCTTTGGCACAGCTTGCAATTTCTGTGCAAGATGAACAGGAATAGGGAGAACCAATGAGAGACTAGCTGTAGGTGTCTGCACGGGCAAATGTAACGCTCATTGCCCACCAGGAAGAGGAATTATCCAAAGGCTCAACGTTCCCTGCCGGAAACAGATTAGGGCCTGAAGCAATGCTGCGGTTTTGTGCCCAGCTCACAAGAAAGCGAGTTGAAGAAAGGAGCTCAGGGGCACTGTAATTCACAAACCTGCAGAGTTATAAATGACAGCTATCCTCCAAAAATATATTGAAGTAAGCCTGCGAAGGGGACTTGAAAGCGGGGCAGAATTTCAGGAAAACGATTGCAGGGGGTAGACTGGAATTGCCCTGAAAGCATAGGAAAAGAGGCAGAACGTCGACAATGATGCACTTGGCCAAAAAGGGCGTATGCGTTTTTTCCTGAATATATTCAGGAAAAAACGCATACGCCCTTTTTGGCCAACCAAGCAAGCCTGTAAAGGAAATCTGCACTACAATGAAATCTCACGGCCCCTCCGGGCAAAAGGGCCATCTGAAAAAAGTGTAAAATCCAGAAAGGTAGGACAGGATATGGAGAACAGGGAGCCTTGTTATGCTGATTGGCAGGATGTAAATTGCCAGCAGCCACCCTGGAGAAGTGTATGGTGTTTCCTGAAACACGTAAGAAACAAAGCAACACAGCCTATGGCACTTCCACTTTTGGTCCTATAGCTTACAGAAATTAAAATCAAAAACAGACAGCCACCCAAATATTTGGGACGGCTGTGTTCACAAGAAGCTCGTCTACAGTATCAGGTAAATATCCCAGAAAGCAAAAAATGGATAAAGAAGTTGTGGCACGTACGTACAATGCAATATCACTCAGCAATGAAATCTGTGTCATCAGGCCCGTAGCGGCATAGTGAGTGGATGCAGGTACGGTGATTCTACGTGAACTACGTCACACAGAAAAAGAAACATCATAAGATATCACTAATACACGGAATGTAAACTTGACTACACATGAACTGAATTACAAAACAGAACAGGGTCTCAAATTTAGAAAACTGACTAGTGCTTGCTTATGGAGAAAGGTGCCTTGGGGTGCTGCATAAAACCAGAGACTGAAATTAGCACAAATAACTTTCCATAAGCCAAATATGTAATAGACAAGACCTACTCCTTGCTCAACGAAATGGACCCAACACCACATATTCAACGCCTAGGAATATACCTGACTAGGAAGAATCTTAAAACCCATGGATATATATGTCTCCGTAAGAGAATCAAGCGTGTGTACAGCGGCCGAAACGCAGCAGTGAAAATCCGATAAGTCCCATTATCAAAATAAATTTCGAAAACAAAACACAAAGACAGTGAAATAGAGAGCAATTCTTAAATAATTCATTCAGGGCATGTGATGCAACCGGGATTTACCACATCTACACCCCGAGCTGGTTGAGACATAAGGCTGGACACTTCAGGCTGATAGCATTGGTGAGTTTCGGTGAGCAAATGCAGACCCTTTGAAGTCATACTAAATGGTACCCATTCCATGGGTCCCAACTCTCCAGGTTCAAGGTATTCTTCCTCCAGCTAAAACATGCATGGGAAACCCAGAGTATCGTCCACCGTGTGATTGGGAAACGATTTAAAATGCATCTCAGTTTTCGTATCCTGGTCCTCGGGTTCACCATTCCAGATGCTTTACTAACACTCTCCCCGCTTGGAGAGTCAGTGCCTTTAACCTCCTGTTTGGCACAGCTTGCCATTTCTGTGCAAGATGAACAGGAATAGGGAGAACCAATGAGAGACTAGCTGTAGGTGTCTGCACGGGCAAATGTAACGCTCATTGCCCACCAGGAAGAGGAATTAAATAAAGGCTCAGTGTGCCCTGCTGGAAACAGATTAGGGCCT
The DNA here is from genome assembly GCF_963924675.1 of Phocoena phocoena. Classification (NCBI taxonomy): domain Eukaryota; kingdom Metazoa; phylum Chordata; class Mammalia; order Artiodactyla; family Phocoenidae; genus Phocoena; species Phocoena phocoena. Next base: position 686,849 of record NW_027077507.1, on the reverse strand, counting down.
GAAGCAATCCTGCGGTTTTGTGCCCAGCTCACAAGAAAGCGAGTTGAAGAAAGGAGCTCAGGGGCACTGTACTTCACAAACCTGCAGAGTTATAAATGACAGCTATCCTCCAAAAATATATTGAAGTAAGCCTGCGAAGGGGACTTGAGCGGGGCTGAATTTCAGGAAAATGATTGCAGGGGGTAGACTGGAATTGCCCTGAAAGCATAGGAAAAGAGGCAGAACGTCGACAATGATGCACTTGGCCAAAAAGGACGTATGCGTTTTTTCCTGAATATATTCAGGAAAAAACGCATACGCCCTTTTTGGCCAACCAAGCAAGCCTGTAAAGGAAATCTGCACTACAATGAAATCTCACTGCCCCCCCAGGCAAAAGGGCCATCAGAATAAAGTGTAAAATCCAGAAATGTAGGACAGGATATGGAGAACAGGGAGCCTTGTTATGCTGATTGGCAGGATGTAAATTGCCAGCAGCCACCCTGGAGAAGTGTATGGTGTTTCCTGAAACACGTAAGAAACAAAGCAACACAGCCTATGGCACTTCCACTTATGGTCCTATAGCTTACGGAAATTAAAATCAAAAACAGACAGCCACCCCAATATTTGGGACGGCTGTGTTCACAAGAAGCTCGTCTACAGTATCAGGTAAATATCCCAGAAAGCAAAAAATGGATAAAGAAGTTGTGGCACGTACGTGCAATGCAATACACTCAGCAATGAAATCTGTGTCATCAGGCCCATAGCGGCATAGTGAGTGGATGCAGGTACGGTGATTCTACGTGAACTACGTCACACAGAAAAAGAAACATCATAAGATATCACTAATACACGGAATGTAAACTTGACTGCACATGAACTGAATTACAAAACAGAACAGGGTCTCAAATTTAGAAAACCAACTAGTGCTTGCTTATGGGGAAAGGTGCGTTGGGGTGCTGCATAAAACCTGAGACTGAAATTAGCACAGATAACATTCCATAAGCCAAATATGTAATAGACAAGACCTACTCCTTGCTCAACGAAATGGACTCAACACCACATATTCAACGCCTAGGAATATACCTGACTAGGAACAATCTTAAAACCCATAGATATATATGTCTCCGTAAGAGAATCAAGCGTGTGTACAGCGGCGGAAACGCAGCAGTGAAAATCCGATAAATCCCATTATCAAAATAAATTTCGAAAACAAAACACAAAGACAGTGAAATAGAGAGCAATTCTTAAATAATTCACTCAGGGTATGTGATGCAACCGGGATTGACCACATCTACACCCAGAGCTGGTTGAGACATAAGGCTGGACACTTCTGGCTGATAGCACTGGTGAGTTTCGGTGAGCAAATGCAGACCCTTTGAAGTCATACTGCATGGTACCCATTCCATGGGTCCCAACTCTCCAGGTTCAAGGCATTCTTCCTCCAGCTAAAACATGCATGGGAAACCCAGAGTATCGTCCACCGTGTGATTGGGAAACGATTTAAAATGCATCTCAGTTTTCGTATCCTTGTCCTCGGGTTCACCATTCCAGATGCTTTACTAACACTCTCCCCGCTTGGAGAGTCAGTGCCTTTAACCTCCTGTTTGGCACAGCTTGCCATTTCTGTGCAAGATGAACAGGAATAGGGAGAACCAATGAGAGACTAGCTGTAGGTGTCTGCACGGGCAAATGTAACGCTCATTGCCCACCAGGAAGAGGAATTAAACAAAGGCTCAGTGTGCCCTGCTGGAAACAGATTAGGGCCTGAAGCAATCCTGCGGTTTTGTGCCCAGCTCACAAGAAAGCGAGTTGAAGAAAGGAGCTCAGGGGCACTGTACTTCACAAACCTGCAGAGTTATAAATGACAGCTATCCTCCAAAAATATATTGAAGTAAGCCTGCGAAGGGGACTTGAAAGCGGGGCAGAATTTCAGGAAAACTATTGCAGGGGGTAGACTGGAATTGCCCTGAAAGCATAGGAAAAGAGGCACAACGTCGACAATGATGCACTTGGCCAAAAAGGGCGTATGCGTTTTTTCCTGAATATATTCAGGAAAAAATGCATACGCATTTTTTGGCCAACCAAGCAAGCCTGTAAAGGAAATCTGCACTACAATGAAATCTCACTGCCCCCCCGGGCAAAAGGGCCATCTGAAAAAAGTGTAAAATCCAGAAATGTAGGACAGGATATGGAGAACAAGGAGCCTTGTTATGCTGATTGGCAGGATGTAAATTGCCAGCAGCCACCCTGGAGAAGTGTATGGTGTTTCCTGAAACACGTAAGAAACAAAGCAACACAGCCTATGGCACTTCCACTTATGGTCCTATAGCTTACGGAAATTAAAATCAAAAACAGACAGCCACCCCAATATTTGGGACGGCTGTGTTCACAAGAAGCTCGTCTACAGTATCAGGTAAATATCCCAGAAAGCAAAAAATGGAAAAAGAAATTGTGGCACGTACGTGCAATGCAATATCACTCAGCAATGAAATCTGTGTCATCAGGCCCGTAGCGGCATAGTAAGTGGATGCAGGTACGGTGATTCTACGTGAACTACGTCACACAGAAATAGAAACATCATAAGATATCACTAATACACGGAATGTAAACTTGACTACACATGAACTACATTACAAAACAGAACAGGGTCTCAAATTTAGAAAACCAACTAGTGCTTGCTTATGGGGAAAGGTGCCTTGGGCTGTTGCATAAAACCAGAGACTGAAATTAGCACAGATAACTTTCCATAAGCCAAATATGTAATAGACAAGACCTATTCCTTGCTCAACGAAATGGACTCAACACCACATATTCAACGCCTAGGAATATACCTGACTAGGAAGAATCTTAAAACCCATGGATTTATATGTCTCCGTAAGAGAATCAAGCGTGTGTACAGCGGCCGAAACGCAGCAGTGAAAATCTGATAAATCCCATTATCAAAATAAATTTCGAAAACAAAACACAAAGACAGTGAAATAGAGAGCAATTCTTAAATAATTCACTCAGGGCATGTGATGCAACAGGGATTGACCACATCTACACCCAGAGCTGGTTGAGACATAAGGCTGGACACTTCAGGCTGATAGCATTGGTGAGTTTCGGTGAGCAAATGCAGACCCTTTGAAGTCATACTGCATGGTACCCATTCCATGGGTCCCAACTCTCCAGGTTCAAGGGATTCTTCCTCCAGCTAAAACATGCATGGGAATCCCAGAGTATCGTCCACCGTGTGATTGGGAAATGATTTAAAATGCATCTCAGTTTTCATATCCTGGTCCTCGGTTTCACCATTCCAGATGCTTTACTATCACTGTCCCCGCTTGGAGAGTCAGTGCCTTTAACCTCCTGTTTCGCACAGCTTGCAATTTCTGTGCAAGATGAACAGGAATAGGGAGAACCAATGAGAGACTAGCTGTAGGTGTCTGCACGGGCAAATGTAACGCTCATTGCCCACCAGGAAGAGGAATTAAACAAAGGCTCAGTGTGCCCTGCTGGAAACAGTTTAGGGCCTGAAGCAATCCTGCGGTTTTGTGCCCAGCTCACAAGAAAGCGAGTTGAAGAAAGGAGTTCAGGGGCACTGTACTTCACAAACCTGCAGAGTTATAAATGACAGCTATCCTCCAAAAATATATTGAAGTAAGCCTGCGAAGGGGACTTGAAAGCGGGGCTGAATTTCAGGAAAACGATTGCAGGGGGTAGACTGGAATTGCCCTGAAATCATAGGAAAAGAGGCACAACGTCGACAATGATGCACTTGGCCAAAAAGAGCGTATGCGTTTTTTCCTGAATATATTCAGGAAAAAACGCATATGCCCTTTTTGGCCAACCAAGCAAGCCTGTAAAGGAAATCTGCACTACAATAAAATCGCACTGCCCCCCCGGGCAAAAGGGCCATCTGAAAAAAGTGAAAAATCCAGAAAGGTAGGAAAGGATATGGAGAACAGGGAGCCTTGTTATGCTGATTGGCAGGATGTAAATTGCCAGCAGCCACCCTGGAGAAGTGTATGGTGTTTCCTGAAACACGTAAGAAACAAAGCAACACAGCCTATGGCACTTCCACTTATGGTCCTATAGCTTACGGAAATTAAAATCAAAAACAGACAGCCACCCCAATATTTGGGACGGCTGTGTTCACAAGACGCTCGTCTACAGTATCAGGTAAATATCCCAGAAAGCAAAAAATGGATAAAGAAGTTGTGGCACGTACGTGCAATGCAATACACTCAGCAATGAAATCTGTGTCATCAGGCCCATAGCGGCATAGTGAGTGGATGCAGGTACGGTGATTCTACGTGAACTACGTCACACAGAAAAAGAAACATCATAAGATATCACTAATACACGGAATGTAAACTTGACTACACATGAACTGAATTACAAAAAAAACAGGGTCTCAAATTTAGAAAACCAACTAGTGCTTGCTTATGGGGAAAGGTGCCTTGGGGTGCTGCATAAAACCAGAGACTGAAATTACCACAGATAACTTTCCATAAGCCAAATATGTAATAGACAAGACCTACTCCTTGCTCAACGAAATGGACCCAACACCACATATTCAACGCCTAGGAATATACCTGACTAGGAAGAATCTTAAAACCCATGGATATATATGTCTCCGTAAGAGAATCAAGCGTGTGTACAGCGGCCGAAAGGCAGCAGTGAAAATCCGATAAATCCCATTATCAAAATAAATTTCGAAAACAAAACACAAAGACAGTGAAATAGAGAGCAATTCTTAAATAATTCACTCAGGGCATGTGATGCAACCGGGATTGACCACATCTACACCCAGAGCTGGTTGAGACATAAGGCTGGACACTTCTGGCTGATAGCACTGGTGAGTTTCGGTGAGCAAATGCAGACCCTTTGAAGTCATACTGCATGGTACCCATTCCATGGGTCCCAACTCTCCAGGTTCGAGGCATTCTTCCTCCAGCTAAAACATGCATGGGAAACCCAGAGTATCGTCCACCGTGTGATTGGGAAACGATTTAAAATGCATCTCAGTTTTCGTATCCTGGTCCTCGGGTTCACCATTCCAGATGCTTTACTAACACTCTCCCCGCATGGAGAGTCAGTGCCTTTAACCTCCTCTTTGGCACAGCTTGCAATTTCTGTGCAAGATGAACAGGAATAGGGAGAACCAATGAGAGACTAGCTGTAGGTGTCTGCACGGGCAAATGTAACGCTCATTGCCCACCAGGAAGAGGAATTATCCAAAGGCTCAACGTTCCCTGCCGGAAACAGATTAGGGCCTGAAGCAATGCTGCGGTTTTGTGCCCAGGTCACAAGAAAGCGAGTTGAAGAAAGGAGCTCAGGGGCACTGTAATTCACAAACCTGCAGAGTTATAAATGACAGCTATCCTCCAAAAATATATTGAAGTAAGCCTGCGAAGGGGACTTGAAAGCGGGGCAGAATTTCAGGAAAACGATTGCAGGGGGTAGACTGGAATTGCCCTGAAAGCATAGGAAAAGAGGCAGAACGTCGACAATGATGCACTTGGCCAAAAAGGGCGTATGCGTTTTTTCCTGAATATATTCAGGAAAAAACGCATACGCCCTTTTTGGCCAACCAAGCAAGCCTGTAAAGGAAATCTGCACTACAATGAAATCTCACGGCCCCTCCGGGCAAAAGGGCCATCTGAAAAAAGTGTAAAATCCAGAAAGGTAGGACAGGATATGGAGAACAGGGAGCCTTGTTATGCTGATTGGCAGGATGTAAATTGCCAGCAGCCACCCTGGAGAAGTGTATGGTGTTTCCTGAAACACGTAAGAAACAAAGCAACACAGCCTATGGCACTTCCACTTTTGGTCCTATAGCTTACAGAAATTAAAATCAAAAACAGACAGCCACCCAAATATTTGGGACGGCTGTGTTCACAAGAAGCTCGTCTACAGTATCAGGTAAATATCCCAGAAAGCAAAAAATGGATAAAGAAGTTGTGGCACGTACGTACAATGCAATATCACTCAGCAATGAAATCTGTGTCATCAGGCCCGTAGCGGCATAGTGAGTGGATGCAGGTACGGTGATTCTACGTGAACTACGTCACACAGAAAAAGAAACATCATAAGATATCACTAATACACGGAATGTAAACTTGACTACACATGAACTGAATTACAAAACAGAACAGGGTCTCAAATTTAGAAAACTGACTAGTGCTTGCTTATGGAGAAAGGTGCCTTGGGGTGCTGCATAAAACCAGAGACTGAAATTAGCACAGATAACTTTCCATAAGCCAAATATGTAATAGACAAGACCTACTCCTTGCTCAACGAAATGGACCCAACACCACATATTCAACGCCTAGGAATATACCTGACTAGGAAGAATCTTAAAACCCATGGATATATATGTCTCCGTAAGAGAATCAAGCGTGTGTACAGCGGCCGAAACGCAGCAGTGAAAATCCGATAAGTCCCATTATCAAAATAAATTTCGAAAACAAAACACAAAGACAGTGAAATAGAGAGCAATTCTTAAATAATTCATTCAGGGCATGTGATGCAACCGGGATTTACCACATCTACACCCCGAGCTGGTTGAGACATAAGGCTGGACACTTCAGGCTGATAGCATTGGTGAGTTTCGGTGAGCAAATGCAGACCCTTTGAAGTCATACTAAATGGTACCCATTCCATGGGTCCCAACTCTCCAGGTTCAAGGCATTCTTCCTCCAGCTAAAACATGCATGGGAAACCCAGAGTATCGTCCACCGTGTGATTGGGAAACGATTTAAAATGCATCTCAGTTTTCGTATCCTGGTCCTCGGGTTCACCATTCCAGATGCTTTACTAACACTCTCCCTGCTTGGAGAGTCAGTGCCTTTAACCTCCTGTTTGGCACAGCTTGCCATTTCTGTGCAAGATGAACAGGAATAGGGAGAACCAATGAGAGACTAGCTGTAGGTGTCTGCACGGGCAAATGTAACGCTCATTGCCCACCAGGAAGAGGAATTAAATAAAGGCTCAGTGTGCCCTGCTGGAAACAGATTAGGGCCTGAAGCAATCCTGCGGTTTTGTGCCCAGCTCACAAGAAAGCGAGTTGAAGAAAGGAGCTCAGGGGCACTGTACTTCACAAACCTGCAGAGTTATAAATGACAGCTATCCTCCAAAAATATATTGAAGTAAGCCTGCGAAGGGGACTTGAGCGGGGCTGAATTTCAGGAAAACGATTGCAGGGGGTAGACTGGAATTGCCCTGAAAGCATAGGAAAAGAGGCAGAACGTCGACAATGATGCACTTGGCCAAAAAGGACGTATGCGTTTTTTCCTGAATATATTCAGGAAAAAACGCATACGCCCTTTTTGGCCAACCAAGCAAGCCTGTAAAGGAAATCTGCACTACAATGAAATCTCACTGCCCCCCCAGGCAAAAGGGCCATCAGAATAAAGTGTAAAATCCAGAAATGTAGGACAGGATATGGAGAACAGGGAGCCTTGTTATGCTGATTGGCAGGATGTAAATTGCCAGCAGCCACCCTGGAGAAGTGTATGGTGTTTCCTGAAACACGTAAGAAACAAAGCAACACAGCCTATGGCACTTCCACTTATGGTCCTATAGCTTACGGAAATTAAAATCAAAAACAGACAGCCACCCCAATATTTGGGACGGCTGTGTTCACAAGAAGCTCGTCTACAGTATCAGGTAAATATCCCAGAAAGCAAAAAATGGATAAAGAAGTTGTGGCACGTACGTGCAATGCAATACACACAGCAATGAAATCTGTGTCATCAGGCCCATAGCGGCATAGTGAGTGGATGCAGGTACGGTGATTCTACGTGAACTACGTCACACAGAAAAAGAAACATCATAAGATATCACTAATACACGGAATGTAAACTTGACTGCACATGAACTGAATTACAAAACAGAACAGGGTCTCAAATTTAGAAAACCAACTAGTGCTTGCTTATGGGGAAAGGTGCGTTGGGGTGCTGCATAAAACCTGAGACTGAAATTAGCACAGATAACATTCCATAAGCCAAATATGTAATAGACAAGACCTACTCCTTGCTCAACGAAATGGACTCAACACCACATATTCAACGCCTAGGAATATACCTGACTAGGAACAATCTTAAAACCCATAGATATATATGTCTCCGTAAGAGAATCAAGCGTGTGTACAGCGGCGGAAACGCAGCAGTGAAAATCCGATAAATCCCATTATCAAAATAAATTTCGAAAACAAAACACAAAGACAGTGAAATAGAGAGCAATTCTTAAATAATTCACTCAGGGTATGTGATGCAACCGGGATTGACCACATCTACACCCAGAGCTGGTTGAGACATAAGGCTGGACACTTCTGGCTGATAGCACTGGTGAGTTTCGGTGAGCAAATGCAGACCCTTTGAAGTCATACTGCATGGTACCCATTCCATGGGTCCCAACTCTCCAGGTTCAAGGCATTCTTCCTCCAGCTAAAACATGCATGGGAAACCCAGAGTATCGTCCACCGTGTGATTGGGAAACGATTTAAAATGCATCTCAGTTTTCGTATCCTGGTCCTCGGGTTCACCATTCCAGATGCTTTACTAACACTCTCCCCGCTTGGAGAGTCACTGCCTTTAACCTCCTGTTTGGCACAGCTTGCCATTTCTGTGCAAGATGAACAGGAATAGGGAGAACCAATGAGAGACTAGCTGTAGGTGTCTGCACGGGCAAATGTAACGCTCATTGCCCACCAGGAAGAGGAATTAAACAAAGGCTCAGTGTGCCCTGCTGGAAACAGATTAGGGCCTGAAGCAATCCTGCGGTTTTGTGCCCAGCTCACAAGAAAGCGAGTTGAAGAAAGGAGCTCAGGGGCACTGTACTTCACAAACCTGCAGAGTTATAAATGACAGCTATCCTCCAAAAATATATTGAAGTAAGCCTGCGAAGGGGACTTGAAAGCGGGGCAGAATTTCAGGAAATCTATTGCAGGGGGTAGACTGGAATTGCCCTGAAAGCATAGGAAAAGAGGCACAACGTCGACAATGATGCACTTGGCCAAAAAGGGCGTATGCGTTTTTTCCTGAATATATTTAGGAAAAAATGCATACGCCCTTTTTGGCCAACCAAGCAAGCCTGTAAAGGAAATCTGCACTACAATGAAATCTCACTGCCACCCCGGGCAAAAGGGCCATCTGAAAAAAGTGTAAAATCCAGAAAGGTAGGACAGGATATGGAGAACAAGGAGCCTTGTTATGCTGATTGGCAGGATGTAAATTGCCAGCAGCCACCCTGGAGAAGTGTATGGTGTTTCCTGAAACACGTAAGAAACAAAGCAACACAGCCTATGGCACTTCCACTTATGGTCCTATAGCTTACGGAAATTAAAATCAAAAACAGACAGCCACCCCAATATTTGGGACGGCTGTGTTCACAAGAAGCTCGTCTACAGTATCAGGTAAATATCCCAGAAAGCAAAAAATGGATAAAGAAGTTGTGGCACGTACGTACAATGCAATATCACTCAGCAATGAAATCTGTGTCATCAGGCCCGTAGCGGCATAGTTAGTGGATGCAGGTACGGTGATTCTACGTGAACTACGTCACACAGAAAAAGAAACATCATAAGATATCACTAATACACGGAATGTAAACTTGACTACACATGAACTGAATTACAAAACAGAACAGGGTCTCAAATTTAGAAAACTGACTAGTGCTTGCTTATGGAGAAAGGTGCCTTGGGGTGCTGCATAAAACCAGAGACTGAAATTAGCACAGATAACTTTCCATAAGCCACATATGTAATAGACAAGACCTACTCCTTGCTCAACGAAATGGACCCAACACCACATATTCAACGCCTAGGAATATACCTGACTAGGAAGAATCTTAAAACCCATGGAAATATATGTCTCCGTAAGAGAATCAAGCGTGTGTACAGCGGCCGAAACGCAGCAGTGAAAATCCGATAAATCCCATTATCAAAATAAATTTCGAAAACAAAACAAAAAGACAGTGAAATAGAGAGCAATTCTTAAATAATTCACTCAGGGCATGTGATGCAACCGGGATTTACCACATCTACACCCAGAGCTGGTTGAGACATAAGGCTGGACACTTCAGGCTGATAGCACTGGTGAGTTTCGGTGAGCAAATGCAGACCCTTTGAAGTCATACTGCATGGTACCCATTCCATGGGTCCCAACTCTCCAGGTTCAAGGCATTCTTCCTCCAGCTAAAACATGCATGGGAAACCCAGAGTATCGTCCACCGTGTGATTGGGAAACGATTTAAAATGCATCTCAGTTTTCGTATCCTGGTCCTCGGGTTCACCATTCCAGATGCTTTACTAACACTCTCCCCGCTTGGAGAGTCAGTGCCTTTAACCTCCTGTTTGGCACAGCTTGCCATTTCTGTGCAAGATGAACCGGAATAGGGAGAACCAATGAGAGACTAGCTGTAGGTGTCTGCACGGGCAAATGTAACGCTCATTGCCCACCAGGAAGAGGAATTAAACAAAGGCTCAGTGTGCCCTGCTGGAAACAGATTAGGGCCTGAAGCAATCCTGCGGTTTTGTGCCCAGCTCACAAGAAAGCGAGTTGAAGAAAGGAGCTCAGGGGAACTGTACTTCACAAACCTGCAGAGTTATAAATGACAGCTATCCTCCAAAAATATATTGAAGTAAGCCTGCGAAGGGGACTTGAAAGCGGGGCTGAATTTCAGGAAAACGATTGCAGGGGGTAGACAGGAATTGCCCTGAAAGCATAGGAAAAGAGGCACAACGTCGACAATGATGCACTTGGTCAAAAAGGGCGTATGCGTTTTTTCCTGAATATATTCAGGATAAAACGCATACGCCCTTTTTGGCCAACCAAGCAAGCCTCTAAAGGAAATCTGCACTACAATGAAATCTCACTGCCCCCCCGGGCAAAAGGGCCATCTGAAAAAAGTGTAAAATCCAGAAAGGTAGGACAGGATATGGAGAACAGGGAGCCTTGTTATGCTGATTGGCAGGATGTAAATTGCCAGCAGCCACCCTGGAGAAGTGTATGGTGTTTCCTGAAACACGTAACAAACAAAGCAACACAGCCTATGGCACTTCCACTTATGGTCCTATAGCTTATGGAAATTAAAATCAAAAACAGACAGCCACCCCAATATTTGGGACGGCTGTGTTCACAAGAAGCTCGTCTACAGTATCAGGTAAATATCCCAGAAAGCAAAAAATGGATAAAGAAGTTGTGGCACGTACGTGCAATGCAATATCACTCAGCAATGAAATCTGTGTCATCAGGCCCGTAGCGGCATAGTGAGTGGATGCAGGTACGGTGATTCTACGTGAACTACGTCACACAGAAAAAGAAACATCATAAGATATCACTAATACACGGAATGTAAACTTGACTACACATGAACTGAATTACAAAACAGAACAGGGTCTCAAATTTAGAAAACCAACTAGTGCTTGCTTATGGGGAAAGGTGCCTTGCGCTGTTGCATAAAACCAGAGACTGAAATTAGCACAGATAACTTTCCATAAGCCAAATATGTAATAGACAAGACCTATTCCTTGCTCAACGAAATGGACTCAACACCACATATTCAACGCCTAGGAATATACCTGACTAGGAAGAATCTTAAAACCCATGGATTTATATGTCTCCGTAAGAGAATCAAGCGTGTGTACAGCGGCCGAAACGCAGCAGTGAAAATCTGATAAATCCCATTATCAAAATAAATTTCGAAAACAAAACACAAAGACAGTGAAATAGAGAGCAATTCTTAAATAATTCACTCAGGGCATGTGATGCAACCGGGATTGACCACATCTACACCCAGAGCTGGTTGAGACATAAGGCTGGACACTTCAGGCTGATAGCATTGGTGAGTTTAGGTGAGCAAATGCAGACCCTTTGAAGTCATACTGCATGGTACCCATTCCATGGGTCCCAACTCTCCAGGTTCAAGGGATTCTTCCTCCAGCTAAAACATGCATGGGAAACACAGAGTATCGTCCACCGTGTGATTGGGAAATGATTTAAAATGCATCTCAGTTTTCATATCCTGGTCCTCGGGTTCACCATTCCAGATGCTTTACTATCACTGTCCCCGCTTGGAGAGTCAGTGCCTTTAACCTCCTGTTTCGCACAGCTTGCAATTTCTGTGCAAGATGAACAGGAATAGGGAGAACCAATGAGAGACTAGCTGTAGGTGTCTGCACGGGCAAATGTAACGCTCATTGCCCACCAGGAAGAGGAATTAAACAAAGGCTCAGTGTGCCCTGCTGGAAACAGATTAGGGCCTGAAGCAATCCTGCGGTTTTGTGCCCAACTCACAAGAAAGCGAGTTGAAGAAAGGAGTTCAGGGGCACTGTACTTCACAAACCTGCAGAGTTATAAATGACAGCTATCCTCCAAAAATATATTGAAGTAAGCCTGCGAAGGGGACTTGAAAGCGGGGCTGAATTTCAGGAAAACGATTGCAGGGGGTAGACTGGAATTGCCCTGAAAGCATAGGAAAAGAGGCACAACGTCGACAATGATGCACTTGGCCAAAAAGGGCGTATGCGTTTTTTCCTGAATATATTCAGGAAAAAACGCATACGCCCTTTTTGGCCAACCAAGCAAGCCTGTAAAGGAAATCTGCACTACAATGAAATCTCACTGCCCCCCCGGGCAAAAGGGCCATCTGAAAAAAGTGAAAAATCCAGAAAGGTAGGACAGGATATGGAGAACAGGGAGCCTTGTTATGCTGATTGGCAGGATGTAAATTGCCAGCAGCCACCCTGGAGAAGTGTATGGTGTTTCCTGAAACACGTAAGAAACAAAGCAACACAGCCTATGGCACTTCCACTTATGGTCCTATAGCTTACGGAAATTAAAATCAAAAGCAGACAGCCACCCCAATATTTGGGACGGCTGTGTTCACAAGAAGCTCGTCTACAGTATCAGGTAAATATCCCAGAAAGCAAAAAATGGATAAAGAAGTTGTGGCACGTACGTACAATGCAATATCACTCAGCAATGAAATCTGTGTCATCAGGCCCGTAGCGGCATAGTGAGTGGATGCAGGTACGGTGATTCTACGTGAACTACGTCACACAGGAAAAGAAACATCATAAGATATCACTAATACACGGAATGTAAACTTGACTACACATGAACTGAATTACAAAAAAAACAGGGTCTCAAATTTAGAAAACCAACTAGTGCTTGCTTATGGGGAAAGGTGCGTTGGGGTGCTGCATAAAAATAGAGACTGAAATTAGCACAGATAACTTTCCATAAGCCAAATATGTAATAGACAAGACCTACTCCTTACTCAACGAAATGGACCCAACACCACATATTCAACTCCTAGGAATATACCTGACTAGGAAGAATCTTAAAACCCATGGATATATATGTCTCCATAAGAGAATCAAGCGTGTGTACAGCGGCCGAAACGCAGCAGTGAAAATCCGATAAATCCCATTATCAAAATAAATTTCGAAAACAAAACACAAAGACAGTGAAATAGAGAGCAATTCTTAAATAATTCACTCAGGGCATGTGATGCAACCGGGATTGACCACATCTACACCCAGAGCTGGTTGAGACATAAGGCTGGACACTTCAGGCTGATAGCATTGGTGAGTTTCCGTGAGCAAATGCAGACCCTTTGAAGTCATACTGCATGGTACCCATTCCATGGGTCCCAACTCTCCAGGTTCAAGGGATTCTTCCTTCAGCTAAAACATGCATGGGAAACACAGAGTATCGTCCACTGTGTGATTGGGAAATGATTTAAAATGCATCTCAGTTTTCATATCCTGGTCCTCGGGTTCACCATTCCAGATGCTTTACTATCAGTCTCCCCGCTTGGAGAGTCAGTGCCTTTAACCTCCTGTTTCGCACAGCTTGCAATTTCTGTGCAAGATGAACAGGAATAGGGAGAACCAATGAGAGACTAGCTGTAGGTGTCTGCACGGGCAAATGTAACGCTCATTGCCCACCAGGAAGAGGAATTAAACAAAGGCTCAGTGTGCCCTGCTGGAAACAGATTAGGGCCTGAAGGAATCCTGCGGTTTTGTGCCCAGCTCACAATAAAGCGAGTTGAAGAAAGGAGTTCAGGGGCACTGTACTTCACAAACCTGCAGAGTTATAAATGACAGCTATACTCCAACAATATATTGAAGTAAGCCTGCGAAGGGGACTTGAAAGCGGGGCTGAATTTCAGGAAAACGATTGCAGGGGGTAGACTGGAATTGCCCTGAAAGCATAGGAAAAGAGGCACAACGTCGACAATGATGCACTTGGCCAAAAAGGGCGTATGCGTTTTTTCCTGAATATATTCAGGAAAAAACGCATACGCCCTTTTTGGCCAACCAAGCAAGCCTGTAAAGGAAATCTGCACTACAATGATATCTCACTGCCCCCCCGGGCAAAAGGGCCATCTGAAAAAAGTGAAAAATCCAGAAAGGTAGGACAGGATATGGAGAACAGGGAGCCTTGTTATGCTGATTGGCAGGATGTAAATTGCCAGCAGCCACCCTGGAGAAGTGTATGGTGTTTCCTGAAACACGTAAGAAACAAAGCAACACAGCCTATGGCACTTCCACTTATGGTCCTATAGCTTACGGAAATTAAAATCAAAAACAGACAGCCACCCCAATATTTGGGACGGCTGTGTTCACAAGAAGCTCGTCTAGAGTATCAGGTAAATATCCCAGAAAGCAAAAAATGGATAAAGAAGTTTTGGCACGTACGTGCAATGCAATATCACTCAGCAATGAAATCTGTGTCATCAGTCCCGTAGCGGCATAGTGAGTGGATGCAGGTACGGTGATTCTACGTGAACTACGTCACACAGAAAAAGAAACATCATAAGATATCACTAATACACGGAATGTAAACTTGACTACACATGAACTGAATTACAAAACAGAACAGGGTCTCAAATTTGGAAAACCAACTAGTGCTTGCTTATGGGGAAATGTGCGTTGGGGTGCTGCATAAAACCAGAGACTGAAATTAGCACAGATAACATTCCATAAGCCAAATATGTAATAGACAAGACCTACTCCTTGCTCAACGAAATGGACTCAACACCACATATTCAACGCCTAGGAATATACCTGACTAGGAAGAATCTTAAAACCCATGGATATATATGTCTCCGTAAGAGAATCAAACGTGTGTACAGCGGCGGAAATGCAGCAGTGAAAATCCGATAAATCCCATTATCAAAATAAATTTCGAAAACAAAACACAAAGACAGTGAAATAGAGAGCAATTCTTAAATAATTCACTCAGGGCATGTGATGCAACCGGGATTGACCACATCTACACCCAGAGCTGGTTGAGACATAAGGCTGGACACTTCAGGCTGATAGCACTGGTGAGTTTCGGTGAGCAAATGCAGACCCTTTGAAGTCATACTGCATGGTACCCATTCCATGGGTCCCAACTCTCCAGGTTCAAGGCATTCTTCCTCCAGCTAAAACATGCATGGGAAACCCAGAGTATCGTCCACCGTGTGATTGGGAAACGATTTAAAATGCATCTCAGTTTTCGTATCCTGCTCCTCGGGTTCACCATTCCAGATGCTTTACTAACACTCTCCCCGCTTGGAGAGTCAGTGCCTTTAAACTCCTGTTTGGCACAGCTTGCCATTTCTGTGCAAGATGAACAGGAATAGGGAGAACCAATGAGAGACTAGCTGTAGGTGTCTGCACGGGCAAATGTAACGCTCATTGCCCACCAGGAAGAGGAATTAAACAAAGGCTCAGTGTGCCCTGCTGGAAACAGATTAGGGCCTGAAGCAATCCTGCGGTTTTGTGCCCAGCTCACAAGAAAGCGAGTTGAAGAAAGGAGTTCAGGGGCACTGTACTTCACAAACCTGCAGAGTTATAAATGACCGCTATACTCCAAAAATATATTGAAGTAAGCCTGCGAAGGGGACTTGAAATCGGGGCTGAATTTCAGGAAAACGATTGCAGGGGGTAGACTGGAATTGCCCTGAAAGCATAGGAAAAGAGGCACAACGTCGACAATGATGCACTTGGCCAAAAAGGTCGTATGCGTTTTTTCCTGAATATTTTCAGGAAAAAACGCATACGCCCTTTTTGGCCAACCAAGCAAGCCTGTAAAGGAAATATGCACTACAATGATATCTCACTGCCCCCACGGGCAAAAGAGCCATCTGAAAAAAGTGAAAAATCCAGAAAGGTAGGACAGGATATGGAGAACAGGGAGCCTTGTTATGCTGATTGGCAGGATGTAAATTCCCAGCAGCCACCCTGGAGAAGTGTATGGTGTTTCCTGAAACACGTAAGAAACAAAGCAACACAGCCTATGGCACTTCCACTTATGGTCCTATAGCTTACGGAAATTAAAATCAAACACAGACAGCCACCCCAATATATGGGACGGCTGTGTTCACAAGAAGCTCGTCTACAGTATCAGGTAAATATCCCAGAAAGCAAAAAATGGATAAAGAAGTTGTGGCACGTACGTGCAATGCAATATCACTCAGCAATGAAATCTGTGTCATCAGGCCCGTAGCGGCATAGTGAGTGGATGCAGGTACGGTGATTCTACGTGAACTACGTCACACAGAAAAGGAAACATCATAAGATATCACTAATACACGGAATGTAAACTTGACTACACATGAACTGAATTACAAAACAGAACAGGGTCTCAAATTTAGAAAACCAACTAGTGCTTGCTTATGGGGAAAGGTGCGTTGGGGTGCTGCATAAAACCAGAGACTGAAATTAGCACAGATAACATTCCATAAGCCAAATATGTTATAGACAAGACCTACTCCTTGCTCAACGAAATGGACTCAACACCACATATTCAACGCCTAGGAATATACCTGACTAGGAAGAATCTTAAAACCCATGGATATATATGTCTCCGTAAGAGAATCAAGCGTGTGTACAGCGGCGGAAATGCAGCAGTGAAAATCCGATAAATCCCATTATCAAAATAAATTTCGAAAACAAAACACAAAGACAGTGAAATAGAGAGCAATTCTTAAATAATTCACTCAGGGCATGTGATGCAACCGGGATTGACCACATCTACACCCAGAGCTGGTAGAGACATAAGGCTGGACACTTCTGGCTGATAGCACTGGTGAGTTTCGGTGAGCAAATGCAGACCCTTTGAAGTCATACTGCATGGTACCCATTCCATGGGTCCCAACTCTCCAGGTTCAAGGCATTCTTCCTCCAGCTAAAACATGCATGGGAAACCCAGAGTATCGTCCACCGTGTGATTGGGAAACGATTTAAAATGCATCTCAGTTTTCGTATCCTGGTCCTCGGGTTCAGCATTCCAGATGCTTTACTAACACTCTCCCCGCTTGGAGAGTCAGTGCCTTTAACCTCCTGTTTGGCACAGCTTGCCATTTCTGTGCAAGATGAACAGGAATAGGGAGAACCAATGAGAGACTAGCTGTAGGTGTCTGCACGGGCAAATGTAACGCTCATTGCCCACCAGGAAGAGGAATTAAACAAAGGCTCAGTGTGCCCTGCTGGAAACAGATTAGGGCCTGAAGCAATCCTGCGGTTTTGTGCCCAGCTCACAAGAAAGCGAGTTGAAGAAAGGAGCTCAGGGGCACTGTACTTCACAAACCTGCAGAGTTATAAATGACAGCTATCCTCCAAAAATATATTGAAGTAAGCCTGCGAAGGGGACTTGAACGCGGGGCTAAATTTCAGGAAAACAATTGCAGGGGGTAGACTGGAATTGCCCTGAAAGCATAGGAAAAGAGGCACAACGTCGACAATGATGCACTTGGCCAAAAAGGGCGTATGCGTTTTTTCCTGAATATATTCAGGAAAAAACGCATACGTCCTTTTTGGCCAACCAAGCAAGCCTGTAAAGGAAATCTGCACTACAATGAAATCTCACTGCCCCCCTGGGCAAAAGGGCCATCTGAAAAAAGTGTAAAATCCAGAAAGGTAGGACAGGATATGGAGAACAGGGAGCCTTGTTATGCTGATTGGCAGGATGTAAATTGCCAGCAGCCACCCTGGAGAAGTGTATGGTGTTTCCTGAAACACGTAAGAAACAAAGCAACACAGCCTATGGCACTTCCACTTATGGTCCTATAGCATACGGAAATTAAAATCAAAAACAGACAGCCACCCCAATATTTGGGACGGCTGTGTTCACAAGAAGCTCGTCTACAGTATCAGGTAAATATCCCAGAAAGCAAAAAATGGATAAAGAAGTTGTGGCACGTACGTGCAATGCAATATCACTCAGCAATGAAATCTGTGTCATCAGGCCCGTAGCGGCATAGTAAGTGGATGCAGGTACGGTGATTCTACGTGAACTACGTCACACAGAAAAAGAAACATCATAAGATATCACTAATACACGGAATGTAAACTTGACTACACATGAACTGAATTACAAAACAGAACAGGGTCTCAAATTTAGAAAACCAACTAGTGCTTGTTATGGGGAAAGGTGCGTTGGGGTGCTGCATAAAACCAGAGACTGAAATTAGCACAGATAACATTCCATAAGCCAAATATGTAATAGACAAGACCTACTCCTTGCTCAACGAAATGGACTCAACACCACATATTCAACGCCTAGGAATATACCTGACTAAGAAGAATCTAAAAACCCATGGATATATATGTCTCCGTAAGAGAATCAAGCGTGTGTACAGCGGCGGAAATGCAGCAGTGAAAATCCGATAAATCCCATTATCAATATAAATTTCGAAAACAAAACACAAAGACAGTGAAATAGAGAGCAATTCTTAAATAATTCACTCAGGGCATGTGATGCAACCGGGATTGAACACATCTACACCCAGAGCTGGTTGGGACATAAGGCTGGACACTTCAGGCTGATAGCACTGGTGAGTTTCGGTGAGCAAATGCAGACCCTTTGAAGTCATACTGCATGGTACCCATTCCATGGGTCCCAACTCTCCAGATTCAAGGCATTCTTCCTCCAGCTAAAACATGCATGGGAAACCCAGAGTATCGTCCACCGTGTGATTGGGAAACGATTTAAAATGCATCTCAGTTTTCGTATCCTGGTCCTCGGGTTCACCATTCCAGATGCTTTACTAACACTCTCCCCGCTTGGAGAGTCAGTGCCTTTAACCTCCTCTTTGGCACAGCTTGCCATTTCTGTGCAAGATGAACAGGAATAGGGAGAACCAATGAGAGACTAGCTGTAGGTGTCTGCACGGGCAAATGTAACGATCATTGCCCACCAGGAAGAGGAATTAAACAAAGTCGCAGTGTGCCCTGCTGGAAACAGATTAGGGCCTGAAGCAATCCTGCGGTTTTGTGCCCAGCTCACAAGAAAGCGAGTTGAAGAAAGGAGCTCAGGGGCACTGTACTTCACAAACCTGCAGAGTTATAAATGACAGCTATCCTCCAAAAATATATGCCTGGGGACTGCCATAGCCGGGTCCTGACCTTCTGGATTTACGACTTTTTGCAGGGGGATGGCACTTTGCCCTGGGGGCAGTGAGATTCATTGTAGTGCAGATTCCTTGACAATGCTTGCTTGTTGGCCAAAAAGGGCATATGCGTTTTTTCCTGAATATATTCAGGAAAAAACGCATACGCCCTTTTTGGCCAACCAAGCAAGCCTGTAAAGGAAATCTGCACTACAATGAAATCTCACTGCCCCCCCGGGCAAAAGGGCCATCTGAAAAAAGTGTAAAATCCAGAAAGGTAGGACAGGATATGGAGAACAGGGAGCCTTGTTATGCTGATTGGCAGGATGTAAATTGCCAGCAGCCACCCTGGAGAAGTGTATGGTGTTTCCTGAAACACGTAAGAAACAAAGCAACACAGCCTATGGCACTTCCACATATGGTCCTATAGCTTACGGAAATTAAAATCAAAAACAGACAGCCACCCCAATATTTGGGACGGCTGTGTTCACAAGAAGCTCGTCTACAGTATCAGGTAAATATCCCAGAAAGCAAAAATGGATAAAGAAGTTGTGGCACGTACGTACAATGCAATATCACTCAGCAATGAAAATCAGTGTCATCAGGCCCGTAGCGGCATAGTTAGTGGATGCAGGTACGGTGATTCTACGTGAACTACGTCACACAGAAAAAGAAACATCATAAGATATCACTAATACACGGAATGTAAACTTGACTACACATGAACTGAATTACAAAACAGAACAGGGTCTCAAATTTAGAAAACTGACTAGTGCTTGCTTATGGAGAAAGGTGCCTTGGGGTGCTGCATAAAACCAGAGACTGAAATTAGCACAGATAACTTTCCATAAGCCACATATGTAATAGACAAGACCTACTCCTTGCTCAACGAAATGGACCCAACACCACATATTCAACGCCTAGGAATATACCTGACTAGGAAGAATCTTAAAACCCATGGAAATATATGTCTCCGTAAGAGAATCAAGCGTGTGTACAGCGGCCGAAACGCAGCAGTGAAAATCCGATAAATCCCATTATCAAAAATAAATTCGAAAACAAAACAAAAAGACAGTGAAATAGAGAGCAATTCTTAAATAATTCACTCAGGGCATGTGATGCAACGGGATTTACCACATCTACACCCAGAGCTGGTTGAGACATAAGGCTGGACACTTCAGGCTGATAGCACTGGTGAGTTTCGGTGAGCAAATGCAGACCCTTTGAAGTCATACTGCATGGTACCCATTCCATGGGTCCCAACTCTCCAGGTTCAAGGCATTCTTCCTCCAGCTAAAACATGCATGGGAAACCCAGAGTATCGTCCACCGTGTGATTGGGAAACGATTTAAAATGCATCTCAGTTTTCGTATCCTGGTCCTCGGGTTCACCATTCCAGATGCTTTACTAACACTCTCCCCGCTTGGAGAGTCAGTGCCTTTAACCTCCTGTTTGGCACAGCTTGCCATTTCTGTGCAAGATGAACCGGAATAGGGAGAACCAATGAGAGACTAGCTGTAGGTGTCTGCACGGGCAAATGTAACGCTCATTGCCCACCAGGAAGAGGAATTAAACAAAGGCTCAGTGTGCCCTGCTGGAAACAGATTAGGGCCTGAAGCAATCCTGCGGTTTTGTGCCCAGCTCACAAGAAAGCGAGTTGAAGAAAGGAGCTCAGGGGAACTGTACTTCACAAACCTGCAGAGTTATAAATGACAGCTATCCTCCAAAAATATATTGAAGTAAGCCTGCGAAGGGGACTTGAAAGCGGGGCTGAATTTCAGGAAAACGATTGCAGGGGGTAGACAGGAATTGCCCTGAAAGCATAGGAAAAGAGGCACAACGTCGACAATGATGCACTTGGCCAAAAGGGCGTATGCGTTTTTTCCTGAATATATTCAGGATAAAACGCATACGCCCTTTTTGGCCAACCAAGCAAGCCTCTAAAGGAAATCTGCACTACAATGAAATCTCACTGCCCCCCCGGGCAAAAGGGCCATCTGAAAAAAGTGTAAAATCCAGAAAGGTAGGACAGGATATGGAGAACAGGGAGCCTTGTTATGCTGATTGGCAGGATGTAAATTGCCAGCAGCCACCCTGGAGAAGTGTATGGTGTTTCCTGAAACACGTAAGAAACAAAGCAACACAGCCTATGGCACTTCCACTTATGGTCCTATAGCTTATGGAAATTAAAATCAAAAACAGACAGCCACCCCAATATTTGGGACGGCTGTGTTCACAAGAAGCTCGTCTACAGTATCAGGTAAATATCCCAGAAAGCAAAAAATGGATAAAGAAGTTGTGGCACGTACGTGCAATGCAATATCACTCAGCAATGAAATCTGTGTCATCAGGCCCGTAGCGGCATAGTGAGTGGATGCAGGTACGGTGATTCTACGTGAACTACGTCACACAGAAAAAGAAACATCATAAGATATCACTAATACACGGAATGTAAACTTGACTACACATGAACTGAATTACAAAAAAGAACAGGGTCTCAAATTTAGAAAACCAACTAGTGCTTGCTTATGGGGAAAGGTGCCTTGGGCTGTTGCATAAAACCAGAGACTGAAATTAGCACAGATAACTTTCCATAAGCCAAATATGTAATAGACAAGACCTATTCCTTGCTCAACGAAATGGACTCAACACCACATATTCAACGCCTAGGAATATACCTGACTAGGAAGAATCTTAAAACCCATGGATTTATATGTCTCCGTAAGAGAATCAAGCGTGTGTACAGCGGCCGAAACGCAGCAGTGAAAATCTGATAAATCCCATTATCAAAATAAATTTCGAAAACAAAACACAAAGACAGTGAAATAGAGAGCAATTCTTAAATAATTCACTCAGGGCATGTGATGCAACCGGGATTGACCACATCTACACCCAGAGCTGGTTGAGACATAAGGCTGGACACTTCAGGCTGATAGCATTGGTGAGTTTAGGTGAGCAAATGCAGACCCTTTGAAGTCATACTGCATGGTACCCATTCCATGGGTCCCAACTCTCCAGGTTCAAGGGATTCTTCCTCCAGCTAAAACATGCATGGGAAACCCAGAGTATCGTCCACCGTGTGATTGGGAAATGATTTAAAATGCATCTCAGTTTTCATATCCTGGTCCTCGGGTTCACCATTCCAGATGCTTTACTATCACTGTCCCCGCTTGGAGAGTCAGTGCCTTTAACCTCCTGTTTCGCACAGCTTGCAATTTCTGTGCAAGATGAACAGGAATAGGGAAAACCAATGAGAGACTAGCTGTAGGTGTCTGCACGGGCAAATGTAACGCTCATTGCCCACCAGGAAGAGGAATTAAACAAAGGCTCAGTGTGCCCTGCTGGAAACAGATTAGGGCCTGAAGCAATCCTGCGGTTTTGTGCCCAGCTCACAAGAAAGCGAGTTGAAGAAAGGAGTTCAGGGGCACTGTACTTCACAAACCTGCAGAGTTATAAATGACAGCTATCCTCCAAAAATATATTGAAGTAAGCCTGCGAAGGGGACTTGAAAGCGGGGCTGAATTTCAGGAAAACGATTGCAGGGGGTAGACTGGAATTGCCCTGAAAGCATAGGAAAAGAGGCACAACGTCGACAATGATGCACTTGGCCAAAAAGAGCGTATGCGTTTTTTCCTGAATATATTCAGGAAAAAACGCATATGCCCTTTTTGGCCAACCAAGCAAGCCTGTAAAGGAAATCTGCACTACAATAAAATCGCACTGCCCCCCCGGGCAAAAGGGCCATCTGAAAAAAGTGAAAAATCCAGAAAGGTAGGAAAGGATATGGAGAACAGGGAGCCTTGTTATGCTGATTGGCAGGATGTAAATTGCCAGCAGCCACCCTGGAGAAGTGTATGGTGTTTCCTGAAACACGTAAGAAACAAAGCAACACAGCCTATGGCACTTCCACTTATGGTCCTATAGCTTACGGAAATTAAAATCAAAAACAGACAGCCACCCCAATATTTGGGACGGCTGTGTTCACAAGAAGCTCGTCTACAGTATCAGGTAAATATCCCAGAAAGCAAAAAATGGATAAAGAAATTGTGGCACGTACGTGCAATGCAATATCACTCAGCAATGAAATCTGTGTCATCAGGCCCGTAGCGGCATAGTAAGTGGATGCAGGTACGGTGATTCTACGTGAACTACGTCACACAGAAAAAGAAACATCATAAGATATCACTAATACACGGAATGTAAACTTGACTACACATGAACTGAATTACAAAACAGAACAGGGTCTCAAATTTAGAAAACCAACTAGTGCTTGCTTATGGGGAAAGGTGCCTTGCGCTGTTGCATAAAACCAGAGACTGAAATTAGCACAGATAACTTTCCATAAGCCAAATATGTAATAGACAAGACCTATTCCTTGCTCAACGAAATGGACTCAACACCACATATTCAACGCCTAGGAATATACCTGACTAGGAAGAATCTTAAAACCCATGGATTTATATGTCTCCGTAAGAGAATCAAGCGTGTGTACAGCGGCCGAAACGCAGCAGTGAAAATCTGATAAATCCCATTATCAAAATAAATTTCGAAAACAAAACACAAAGACAGTGAAATAGAGAGCAATTCTTAAATAATTCACTCAGGGCATGTGATGCAACCGGGATTGACCACATCTACACCCAGAGCTGGTTGAGACATAAGGCTGGACACTTCAGGCTGATAGCATTGGTGAGTTTAGGTGAGCAAATGCAGACCCTTTGAAGTCATACTGCATGGTACCCATTCCATGGGTCCCAACTCTCCAGGTTCAAGGGATTCTTCCTCCAGCTAAAACATGCATGGGAAACACAGAGTATCGTCCACCGTGTGATTGGGAAATGATTTAAAATGCATCTCAGTTTTCATATCCTGGTCCTCGGGTTCACCATTCCAGATGCTTTACTATCACTGTCCCCGCTTGGAGAGTCAGTGCCTTTAACCTCCTGTTTCGCACAGCTTGCAATTTCTGTGCAAGATGAACAGGAATAGGGAGAACCAATGAGAGACTAGCTGTAGGTGTCTGCACGGGCAAATGTAACGCTCATTGCCCACCAGGAAGAGGAATTAAACAAAGGCTCAGTGTGCCCTGCTGGAAACAGATTAGGGCCTGAAGCAATCCTGCGGTTTTGTGCCCAGCTCACAAGAAAGCGAGTTGAAAAAAGGAGTTCAGGGGCACTGTACTTCACAAACCTGCATAGTTATAAATGACAGCTATCCTCCAAAAATATATTGAAGTAAGCCTGCGAAGGGGACTTGAAAGCGTGGCAGCATTTCAGGAAAACGATTGCAGGGGGTAGACTGGAATTGCCCTGAAAGCATATGAAAAGAGGCACAACGTCGACAATGATGCACTTGGCCAAAAAGAGCGTATGCGTTTTTCCTGAATATATTCAGGAAAAAACGCATACGCCCTTTTTGGCCAACCAAGCAAGCCTGTAAAGGAAATCTGCACTACAATAAAATCGCACTGCCCCCCCGGGCAAAAGGGCCATCTGAAAAAAGTGAAAAATCCAGAAATGTAGGAAAGGATATGGAGAACAGGGAGCCTTGTTATGCTGATTGGCAGGATGTAAATTGCCAGCAGCCACCCTGGAGAAGTGTATGGTGTTTCCTGAAACACGTAAGAAACAAAGCAACACAGCCTATGGCACTTCCACTTATGGTCCTATAGCTTACGGAAATTAAAATCAAAAACAGACAGCCACCCCAATATTTGGGACGGCTGTGTTCACAAGAAGCTCGTCTACAGTATCAGGTAAATATCCCAGAAAGCAAAAAATGGATAAAGAAGTTGTGGCACGTACGTACAATGCAATATCACTCAGCAATGAAATCTGTGTCATCAGGCCCGTAGCGGCATAGTAAGTGGATGCAGGTACGGTGATTCTACGTGAACTACGTCACACAGAAAAAGAAACATCATAAGATATCACTAATACACGGAATGTAAACTTGACTACACATGAACTGAATTACAAAACAGAACAGGGTCTCAAATTTAGAAAACCAACTAGTGCTTGCTTATGGGGAAAGGTGCCTTGGGCTGTTGCATAAAACCAGAGACTGAAATTAGCACAGATAACATTCCATAAGCCAAATATGTAATAGACAAGACCTACTCCTTGCTCAACGAAATGGACTCAACACCACATATTCAACGCCTAGGTATATACCTGACTAGGAAGAATCTTAAAACCCATGGATTTATATGTCTCCGTAAGAGAATCAAGCGTGTGTACAGCGGCCGAAACGCAGCAGTGAAAATCTGATAAATCCCATTATCAAAATAAATTTCGAAAACAAAACACAAAGACAGTGAAATAGAGAGCAATTCTTAAATAATTCACTCAGGGCATGTGATGCAACCCTGATTGACCACATCTACACCCAGAGCTGGTTGAGACATAAGGCTGGACACTTCAGCCTGATAGTATTGGTGAGTTTCGGTGAGCAAATGCAGACCCTTTGAAGTCATACTGCATGGTACCCATTCCGTGGGTCCCAACTCTCCAGGTTCAAGGGATTCTTCCTCCAGCTAAAACATGCATGGGAAACCCAGAGTATCGTCCACCATGTGATTGGGAAATGATTTAAAATGCATCTCAGTTTTCGTATCCTGGTCCTCGGGTTCACCATTCCAGATTCTTTACTATCACTCTCCCCGCTTGGAGAGTCAGTGCCTTTAACCTCCTGTTTCGCACAGCTTGCAATTTCTGTGCAAGATGAACAGGTATAGGGAGAACCAATGAGAGACTAGCTGTAGGTGTCTGCACGGGCAAATGTAACGCTCATTGCCCAACAGGAAGAGGAATTAAACAAAGGCTCAGTGTGCCCTGCTGGAAACAGATTAGGGCCTGAAGCAATCCTGCGGTTTTGTGCCCAACTCACAAGAAAGCGAGTTGAAGAAAGGAGTTCAGGGGCACTGTACTTCACAAACCTGCAGAGTTATAAATGACAGCTATCCTCCAAAAATATATTGAAGTAAGCCTGCGAAGGGGACTTGAAAGCAGGGCTGAATTTCAGGAAAACGATTGCAGGGGGTAGACTGGAATTGCCCTGAAAGCATATGAAAAGAGGCACAACGTCGACAATGATGCACTTGGCCAAAAAGAGCGTATGCGTTTTTTCCTGAATATATTCAGGAAAAAACGCATACGCCCTTTTTGGCCAACCAAGCAAGCCTGTAAAGGAAATCTGCACTACAATAAAATCGCACTGCCCCCCCGGGCAAAAGGGCCATCTGAAAAAAGTGAAAAATCCAGAAATGTAGGAAAGGATATGGAGAACAGGGAGCCTTGTTATGCTGATTGGCAGGATGTAAATTGCCAGCAGCCACCCTGGAGAAGTGTATGGTGTTTCCTGAAACACGTAAGAAACAAAGCAACACAGCCTATGGCACTTCCACTTATGGTCCTATAGCTTACGGAAATTAAAATCAAAAACAGACAGCCACCCCAATATTTGGGACGGCTGTGTTCACAAGAAGCTCGTCTACAGTATCAGGTAAATATCCCAGAAAGCAAAAAATGGATAAAGAAGTTGTGGCACGTACGTACAATGCAATATCACTCAGCAATGAAATCTGTGTCATCAGGCCCGTAGCGGCATAGTAAGTGGATGCAGGTACGGTGATTCTACGTGAACTACGTCACACAGAAAAAGAAACATCATAAGATATCACTAATACACGGAATGTAAACTTGACTACACATGAACTGAATTACAAAACAGAACAGGGTCTCAAATTTAGAAAACCAACTAGTGCTTGCTTATGGGGAAAGGTGCCTTGGGCTGTTGCATAAAACCAGAGACTGAAATTAGCACAGATAACATTCCATAAGCCAAATATGTAATAGACAAGACCTACTCCTTGCTCAACGAAATGGACTCAACACCACATATTCAACGCCTAGGTATATACCTGACTAGGAAGAATCTTAAAACCCATGGATTTATATGTCTCCGTAAGAGAATCAAGCGTGTGTACAGCGGCCGAAACGCAGCAGTGAAAATCTGATAAATCCCATTATCAAAATAAATTTCGAAAACAAAACACAAAGACAGTGAAATAGAGAGCAATTCTTAAATAATTCACTCAGGGCATGTGATGCAACCCTGATTGACCACATCTACACCCAGAGCTGGTTGAGACATAAGGCTGGACACTTCAGCCTGATAGTATTGGTGAGTTTCGGTGAGCAAATGCAGACCCTTTGAAGTCATACTGCATGGTACCCATTCCGTGGGTCCCAACTCTCCAGGTTCAAGGGATTCTTCCTCCAGCTAAAACATGCATGGGAAACCCAGAGTATCGTCCACCATGTGATTGGGAAATGATTTAAAATGCATCTCAGTTTTCGTATCCTGGTCCTCGGGTTCACCATTCCAGATGCTTTACTATCACTCTCCCCGCTTGGAGAGTCAGTGCCTTTAACCTCCTGTTTCGCACAGCTTGCAATTTCTGTGCAAGATGAACAGGAATAGGGAGAACCAATGAGAGACTAGCTGTAGGTGTCTGCACGGGCAAATGTAACGCTCATTGCCCACCAGGAAGAGGAATTAAACAAAGGCTCAGTGTGCCCTGCTGGAAAGAGATTAGGGCCTGAAGCAATCCTGCGGTTTTGTGCCCAACTCACAAGAAAGCGAGTTGAAGAAAGGAGTTCAGGGGCACTGTACTTCACAAACCTGCAGAGTTATAAATGACAGCTATCCTCCAAAAATATATTGAAGTAAGCCTGCGAAGGGGACTTGAAAGCGGGGCTGAATTTCAGGAAAACGATTGCAGGGGGTAGACTGGAATTGCCCTGAAAGCATAGGAAAAGAGGCACAACGTCGACAATGATGCACTTGGCCAAAAAGGGCGTATGCGTTTTTTCCTGAATATATTCAGGAAAAAACGCATACGCCCTTTTTGGCCAACCAAGCAAGCCTGTAAAGGAAATCTGCACTACAATGAAATCTCACTGCCCCCCCGGGCAAAAGGGCCATCTGAAAAAAGTGAAAAATCCAGAAAGGTAGGACAGGATATGGAGAACAGGGAGCCTTGTTATGCTGATTGGCAGGATGTAAATTGCCAGCAGCCACCCTGGAGAAGTGTATGGTGTTTCCTGAAACACGTAAGAAACAAAGCAACACAGCCTATGGCACTTCCACTTATGGTCCTATAGCTTACGGAAATTAAAATCAAAAGCAGACAGCCACCCCAATATTTGGGACGGCTGTGTTCACAAGAAGCTCGTCTACAGTATCAGGTAAATATCCCAGAAAGCAAAAAATGGATAAAGAAGTTGTGGCACGTACGTACAATGCAATATCACTCAGCAATGAAATCTGTGTCATCAGGCCCGTAGCGGCATAGTGAGTGGATGCAGGTATGGTGATTCTACGTGAACTACGTCACACAGGAAAAGAAACATCATAAGATATCACTAATACACGGAATGTAAACTTGACTACACATGAACTGAATTACAAAAAAAACAGGGTCTCAAATTTAGAAAACCAACTAGTGCTTGCTTATGGGGAAAGGTGCGTTGGGGTGCTGCATAAAAATAGAGACTGAAATTAGCACAGATAACTTTCCATAAGCCAAATATGTAATAGACAAGACCTACTCCTTACTCAACGAAATGGACCCAACACCACATATTCAACTCCTAGGAATATACCTGACTAGGAAGAATCTTAAAACCCATGGATATATATGTCTCCATAAGAGAATCAAGCGTGTGTACAGCGGCCGAAACGCAGCAGTGAAAATCCTATAAATCCCATTATCAAAATAAATTTCGAAAACAAAACACAAAGACAGTGAAATAGAGAGCAATTCTTAAATAATTCACTCAGGGCATGTGATGCAACCGGGATTGACCACATCTACACCCAGAGCTGGTTGAGACATAAGGCTGGACACTTCAGGCTGATAGCATTGGTGAGTTTCCGTGAGCAAATGCAGACCCTTTGAAGTCATACTGCATGGTACCCATTCCATGGGTCCCAACTCTCCAGGTTCAAGGGATTCTTCCTTCAGCTAAAACATGCATGGGAAACACAGAGTATCGTCCACTGTGTGATTGGGAAATGATTTAAAATGCATCTCAGTTTTCATATCCTGGTCCTCGGGTTCACCATTCCAGATGCTTTACTATCAGTCTCCCCGCTTGGAGAGTCAGTGCCTTTAACCTCCTGTTTCGCACAGCTTGCAATTTCTGTGCAAGATGAACAGGAATAGGGAGAACCAATGAGAGACTAGCTGTAGGTGTCTGCACGGGCAAATGTAACGCTCATTGCCCACCAGGAAGAGGAATTAAACAAAGGCTCAGTGTGCCCTGCTGGAAACAGATTAGGGCCTGAAGGAATCCTGCGGTTTTGTGCCCAGCTCACAATAAAGCGAGTTGAAGAAAGGAGTTCAGGGGCACTGTACTTCACAAACCTGCAGAGTTATAAATGACAGCTATACTCCAACAATATATTGAAGTAAGCCTGCGAAGGGGACTTGAAAGCGGGGCTGAATTTCAGGAAAACGATTGCAGGGGGTAGACTGGAATTGCCCTGAAAGCATAGGAAAAGAGGCACAACGTCGACAATGATGCACTTGGCCAAAAAGGGCGTATGCGTTTTTTCCTGAATATATTCAGGAAAAAACGCATACGCCCTTTTTGGCCAACCAAGCAAGCCTGTAAAGGAAATCTGCACTACAATGATATCTCACTGCCCCCCCGGGCAAAAGGGCCATCTGAAAAAAGTGAAAAATCCAGAAAGGTAGGACAGGATATGGAGAACAGGGAGCCTTGTTATGCTGATTGGCAGGATGTAAATTGCCAGCAGCCACCCTGGAGAAGTGTATGGTGTTTCCTGAAACACGTAAGAAACAAAGCAACACAGCCTATGGCACTTCCACTTATGGTCCTATAGCTTACGGAAATTAAAATCAAAAACAGACAGCCACCCCAATATTTGGGACGGCTGTGTTCACAAGAAGCTCGTCTAGAGTATCAGGTAAATATCCCAGAAAGCAAAAAATGGATAAAGAAGTTTTGGCACGTACGTGCAATGCAATATCACTCAGCAATGAAATCTGTGTCATCAGTCCCGTAGCGGCATAGTGAGTGGATGCAGGTACGGTGATTCTACGTGAACTACGTCACACAGAAAAAGAAACATCATAAGATATCACTAATACACGGAATGTAAACTTGACTACACATGAACTGAATTACAAAACAGAACAGGGTCTCAAATTTGGAAAACCAACTAGTGCTTGCTTATGGGGAAATGTGCGTTGGGGTGCTGCATAAAACCAGAGACTGAAATTAGCACAGATAACATTCCATAAGCCAAATATGTAATAGACAAGACCTACTCCTTGCTCAACGAAATGGACTCAACACCACATATTCAACGCCTAGGAATATACCTGACTAGGAAGAATCTTAAAACCCATGGATATATATGTCTCCGTAAGAGAATCAAACGTGTGTACAGCGGCGGAAATGCAGCAGTGAAAATCCGATAAATCCCATTATCAAAATAAATTTCGAAAACAAAACACAAAGACAGTGAAATAGAGAGCAATTCTTAAATAATTCACTCAGGGCATGTGATGCAACCGGGATTGACCACATCTACACCCAGAGCTGGTTGAGACATAAGGCTGGACACTTCAGGCTGATAGCACTGGTGAGTTTCGGTGAGCAAATGCAGACCCTTTGAAGTCATACTGCATGGTACCCATTCCATGGGTCCCAACTCTCCAGGTTCAAGGCATTCTTCCTCCAGCTAAAACATGCATGGGAAACCCAGAGTATCGTCCACCGTGTGATTGGGAAACGATTTAAAATGCATCTCAGTTTTCGTATCCTGCTCCTCGGGTTCACCATTCCAGATGCTTTACTAACACTCTCCCCGCTTGGAGAGTCAGTGCCTTTAAACTCCTGTTTGGCACAGCTTGCCATTTCTGTGCAAGATGAACAGGAATAGGGAGAACCAATGAGAGACTAGCTGTAGGTGTCTGCACGGGCAAATGTAACGCTCATTGCCCACCAGGAAGAGGAATTAAACAAAGGCTCAGTGTGCCCTGCTGGAAACAGATTAGGGCCTGAAGCAATCCTGCGGTTTTGTGCCCAGCTCACAAGAAAGCGAGTTGAAGAAAGGAGTTCAGGGGCACTGTACTTCACAAACCTGCAGAGTTATAAATGACCGTTATACTCCAAAAATATATTGAAGTAAGCCTGCGAAGGGGACTTGAAAGCGGGGCTGAATTTCAGGAAAACGATTGCAGGGGGTAGACTGGAATTGCCCTGAAAGCATAGGAAAAGAGGCACAACGTCGACAATGATGCACTTGGCCAAAAAGGTCGTATGCGTTTTTTCCTGAATATTTTCAGGAAAAAACGCATACGCCCTTTTTGGCCAACCAAGCAAGCCTGTAAAGGAAATATGCACTACAATGATATCTCACTGCCCCCACGGGCAAAAGAGCCATCTGAAAAAAGTGAAAAATCCAGAAAGGTAGGACAGGATATGGAGAACAGGGAGCCTTGTTATGCTGATTGGCAGGATGTAAATTCCCAGCAGCCACCCTGGAGAAGTGTATGGTGTTTCCTGAAACACGTAAGAAACAAAGCAACACAGCCTATGGCACTTCCACTTATGGTCCTATAGCTTACGGAAATTAAAATCAAACACAGACAGCCACCCCAATATATGGGACGGCTGTGTTCACAAGAAGCTCGTCTACAGTATCAGGTAAATATCCCAGAAAGCAAAAAATGGATAAAGAAGTTGTGGCACGTACGTGCAATGCAATATCACTCAGCAATGAAATCTGTGTCATCAGGCCCGTAGCGGCATAGTGAGTGGATGCAGGTACGGTGATTCTACGTGAACTACGTCACACAGAAAAGGAAACATCATAAGATATCACTAATACACGGAATGTAAACTTGACTACACATGAACTGAATTACAAAACAGAACAGGGTCTCAAATTTAGAAAACCAACTAGTGCTTGCTTATGGGGAAAGGTGCGTTGGGGTGCTGCATAAAACCAGAGACTGAAATTAGCACAGATAACATTCCATAAGCCAAATATGTTATAGACAAGACCTACTCCTTGCTCAACGAAATGGACTCAACACCACATATTCAACGCCTAGGAATATACCTGACTAGGAAGAATCTTAAAACCCATGGATATATATGTCTCCGTAAGAGAATCAAGCGTGTGTACAGCGGCGGAAATGCAGCAGTGAAAATCCGATAAATCCCATTATCAAAATAAATTTCGAAAACAAAACACAAAGACAGTGAAATAGAGAGCAATTCTTAAATAATTCACTCAGGGCATGTGATGCAACCGGGATTGACCACATCTACACCCAGAGCTGGTAGAGACATAAGGCTGGACACTTCTGGCTGATAGCACTGGTGAGTTTCGGTGAGCAAATGCAGACCCTTTGAAGTCATACTGCATGGTACCCATTCCATGGGTCCCAACTCTCCAGGTTCAAGGCATTCTTCCTCCAGCTAAAACATGCATGGGAAACCCAGAGTATCGTCCACCGTGTGATTGGGAAACGATTTAAAATGCATCTCAGTTTTCGTATCCTGGTCCTCGGGTTCAGCATTCCAGATGCTTTACTAACACTCTCCCCGCTTGGAGAGTCAGTGCCTTTAACCTCCTGTTTGGCACAGCTTGCCATTTCTGTGCAAGATGAACAGGAATAGGGAGAACCAATGAGAGACTAGCTGTAGGTGTCTGCACGGGCAAATGTAACGCTCATTGCCCACCAGGAAGAGGAATTAAACAAAGGCTCAGTGTGCCCTGCTGGAAACAGATTAGGGCCTGAAGCAATCCTGCGGTTTTGTGCCCAGCTCACAAGAAAGCGAGTTGAAGAAAGGAGCTCAGGGGCACTGTACTTCACAAACCTGCAGAGTTATAAATGACAGCTATCCTCCAAAAATATATTGAAGTAAGCCTGCGAAGGGGACTTGAACGCGGGGCTAAATTTCAGGAAAACGATTGCAGGGGGTAGACTGGAATTGCCCTGAAAGCATAGGAAAAGAGGCACAACGTCGACAATGATGCACTTGGCCAAAAAGGGCGTATGCGTTTTTTCCTGAATATATTCAGGAAAAAACGCATACGTCCTTTTTGGCCAACCAAGCAAGCCTGTAAAGGAAATCTGCACTACAATGAAATCTCACTGCCCCCCTGGGCAAAAGGGCCATCTGAAAAAAGTGTAAAATCCAGAAAGGTAGGACAGGATATGGAGAACAGGGAGCCTTGTTATGCTGATTGGCAGGATGTAAATTGCCAGCAGCCACCCTGGAGAAGTGTATGGTGTTTCCTGAAACACGTAAGAAACAAAGCAACACAGCCTATGGCACTTCCACTTATGGTCCTATAGCATACGGAAATTAAAATCAAAAACAGACAGCCACCCCAATATTTGGGACGGCTGTGTTCACAAGAAGCTCGTCTACAGTATCAGGTAAATATCCCAGAAAGCAAAAAATGGATAAAGAAGTTGTGGCACGTACGTGCAATGCAATATCACTCAGCAATGAAATCTGTGTCATCAGGCCCGTAGCGGCATAGTAAGTGGATGCAGGTACGGTGATTCTACGTGAACTACGTCACACAGAAAAAGAAACATCATAAGATATCACTAATACACGGAATGTAAACTTGACTACACATGAACTGAATTACAAAACAGAACAGGGTCTCAAATTTAGAAAACCAACTAGTGCTTGTTATGGGGAAAGGTGCGTTGGGGTGCTGCATAAAACCAGAGACTGAAATTAGCACAGATAACATTCCATAAGCCAAATATGTAATAGACAAGACCTACTCCTTGCTCAACGAAATGGACTCAACACCACATATTCAACGCCTAGGAATATACCTGACTAAGAAGAATCTAAAAACCCATGGATATATATGTCTCCGTAAGAGAATCAAGCGTGTGTACAGCGGCGGAAATGCAGCAGTGAAAATCCGATAAATCCCATTATCAATATAAATTTCGAAAACAAAACACAAAGACAGTGAAATAGAGAGCAATTCTTAAATAATTCACTCAGGGCATGTGATGCAACCGGGATTGAACAC
Organism: Phocoena phocoena; assembly: GCF_963924675.1. Taxonomy (NCBI): domain Eukaryota; kingdom Metazoa; phylum Chordata; class Mammalia; order Artiodactyla; family Phocoenidae; genus Phocoena; species Phocoena phocoena. Next base: position 652,379 of record NW_027077507.1, on the reverse strand, counting down.
ATCTACACCCAGAGCTGGTTGGGACATAAGGCTGGACACTTCAGGCTGATAGCACTGGTGAGTTTCGGTGAGCAAATGCAGACCCTTTGAAGTCATACTGCATGGTACCCATTCCATGGGTCCCAACTCTCCAGATTCAAGGCATTCTTCCTCCAGCTAAAACATGCATGGGAAACCCAGAGTATCGTCCACCGTGTGATTGGGAAACGATTTAAAATGCATCTCAGTTTTCGTATCCTGGTCCTCGGGTTCACCATTCCAGATGCTTTACTAACACTCTCCCCGCTTGGAGAGTCAGTGCCTTTAACCTCCTCTTTGGCACAGCTTGCCATTTCTGTGCAAGATGAACAGGAATAGGGAGAACCAATGAGAGACTAGCTGTAGGTGTCTGCACGGGCAAATGTAACGATCATTGCCCACCAGGAAGAGGAATTAAACAAAGTCGCAGTGTGCCCTGCTGGAAACAGATTAGGGCCTGAAGCAATCCTGCGGTTTTGTGCCCAGCTCACAAGAAAGCGAGTTGAAGAAAGGAGCTCAGGGGCACTGTACTTCACAAACCTGCAGAGTTATAAATGACAGCTATCCTCCAAAAATATATTGAAGTAAGCCTGCGAAGGGGACTTGAAAGCGGGGCTGAATTTCAGGAAAACGATTGCAGGGGGTAGACTGGAATTGCCCTGAAAGCATAGGAAAAGAGGCAGAACGTCGACAATGATGCACTTGGCCAAAAAGGGCATATGCGTTTTTTCCTGAATATATTCAGGAAAAAACGCATACGCCCTTTTTGGCGAACCAAGCAAGCCTGTAAAGGAAATCTGCACTACAATGAAATCTCACTGCCCCCCCGGGCAAAAGGGTCATCTGAAAAAAGTGTAAAATCCAGAAAGGTAGGACAGGATATGGAGAACAGGGAGCCTTGTTATGCTGATTGGCAGGATGTAAATTGCCAGCAGCCACCCTGGAGAAGTGTATGGTGTTTCCTGAAACACGTAAGAAACAAAGCAACACAGCCTATGGCACTTCCACTTATGGTCCTATAGCTTACGGAAATTAAAATCAAAAACAGACAGCCACCCCAATATTTGGGACGGCTGTGTTCCCAAGAAGCTCGTCGACAGTATCAGGTAAATATCCCAGAAAGCAAAAAATGGATAAAGAAGTTGTGGCACGTACGTACAATGCAATATCACTCAGCAATGAAATCTGTGTCATCAGGCCCGTAGCGGCATAGTGAGTGGATGCAGGTACGGTGATTCTACGTGAACTACGTCACACAGAAAAAGAAACATCATAAGATATCACTAATACACGGAATGTAAACTTGACTACACATGAACTGAATTACAAAACAGAACAGGGTCTCAAATTTAGAAAACCAACTAGTGCTTGCTTATGGGGAAAGGTGCCTTGGGGGGCTGCATAAAACCAGAGACTGAAATTAGCACAGATAACTTTCCATAAGCCAAATATGTAATAGACAAGACCTACTCCTTGCTCAACGAAATGGAACCAACACCACATATTCAAGGCCTAGGAATATACCTGACTAGGAAAAATCTAAAAACCCATGGATATATATGTCTCCGTAAGAGAATCAAGCGTGTGTACAGCGGCCGAAAAGCAGCAGTGAATATCCGATAAATCCCATTATCAAAATAAATTTCGAAAACAAAACACAAAGACAGTGAAATAGAGAGCAATTCTTAAATAATTCACTCAGGGCATGTGATGCAACCGGGATTGACCACATCTACACACAGAGCTGGTTGAGACATAAGGCTGGACACTTCAGGCTGATAGCATTGGTGAGTTTCGGTGAGCAAATGCAGACCCTTTGTAGTCATAGTGCATGGTACCCATTCCATGGGTCCCAACTCTCCAGGTTCAAGGGATTCTTCCTCCAGCTAAAACATGCATGGGAAACCCAGAGTATCGTCCACCGTGTGATTGGGAAATGATTTAAAATGCATCTAAGTTTTCGATTCCTGGTCCTCGGGTTCACCATTCCAGATGCTTTACTAACACTCTCCCCGCTTGGAGAGTCAGTGCCTTTAACCTCCTGTTTCGCACAGCTTGCAATATCTGTGCAAGATGAACAGGAATAGGGAGAACCAATGAGAGACTAGCTGTAGGTGTCTGCACGGGCAAATGTAACGCTCATTGCCCACCAGGAAGAGGAATTAAACAAAGGCTCAGTGTGCCCTGCTGGAAACAGATTAGTGCCTGAAGCAATCCTGCGGTTTTGTGCCCAGCTCACAAGAAAGCGAGTTGAAGAAAGGAGCTCAGGGGTACTGTACTTCACAAACCTGCAGAGTTATAAATGACAGCTATCCTCCAAAAATATATTGAAGTAAGCCTGCGAAGGGGACTTGAAAGTGGGGCTAAATTTCAGGAAAACGATTGCAGGGGGTAGACTGGAATTGCCCTGAAAGCATAGGAAAAGAGGCAGAACGTCGACAATGATGCACTTGGCCAAAAAGGGCGTATGCGTTTTTTCCTGAATATATTCAGGAAAAAACGGATACGCCCTTTTTGGCCAACCAAGCAAGCCTGTAAAGGAAATCTGCACTACAATGAAATCTCACTGCCCCCCCGGGCAAAAGGGCCATCTGAAAAAAGTGTAAAATCCAGAAAGGTAGGACAGGATATGGAGAACAGGGAGCCTTGTTATGCTGATTGGCAGGATGTAAATTGCCAGCAGCCACCCTGGAGAAGTGTATGGTGTTTCCTGAAACACGTAAGAAACAAAGCAACACAGCCTATGGCACTTCCACTTATGGTCCTATAGCTTACGGAAATTAAAATCAAAAACAGACAGCCACCCCAATATTTGGGACGGCTGTGTTCACAAGAAGCTCGTCTACAGTATCAGGTAAATATCCCAGAAAGCAAAAAATGGATAAAGAATTTGTGGCACGTACGTGCAATGCAATATCACTCAGCAATGAAATCTGTGTCATCAGGCCCGTAGCGGCATAGTAAGTGGAGGCAGGTACGGTGATTCTACGTGAACTACGTCACACAGAAAAAGAAACATCATAAGATATCACTAATACACAGAATGTAAACTTGACTACACATGAACTGAATTACAAAACAGAACAGGGTCTCAAATTTAGAAAACCAACTAGTGCTTGCTTATGGGGAAAGGTGCCTTGGGGTGCTGCATAAAACCAGAGACTGAAATTAGCACAGATAGCATTCCATAAGCCAAATATGTAATAGACAAAACCTACTCCTTGCTCAACGAAATGGACTCAACACCACATATTCAACGCCTAGGAATATACCTGACTAGGAAGAATCTTAAAACCCATGGATATATATGTCTCCGTAAGAGAATCAAGCGTGTGTACAGCGGCGGAAATGCAGCAGTGAAAATCCGATAAATCCCATTATCAATATAAATTTCGAAAACAAAACACAAAGACAGTGAAATAGAGAGCAATTCTTAAATAATTCACTCAGGGCATGTGATGCAACCGGGATTGACCACATCTACACCCAGAGCTGGTTGAGACATAAGGCTGGACACTTCTGGCTGATAGCACTGGTGAGTTTCGGTGAGCAAATGCAGACCCTTTGAAGTCATACTGCATGGTACCCATTCCATGGGTCCCAACTCTCCAGGTTCAAGGCATTCTTCCTCCAGCTAAAACATGCATGGGAAACCCAGAGTATCGTCCACCGTGTGATTGGGAAACGATTTAAAATGCATCTCAGTTTTCGTATCCTGGTCCTCGGGTTCAGCATTCCAGATGCTTTACTAACACTCTCCCCGCTTGGAGAGTCAGTGCCTTTAACCTCCTGTTTGGCACAGCTTGCCATTTCTGTGCAAGATGAACAGGAATAGGGAGAACCAATGAGAGAATAGCTGTAGGCGTCTGCACGGGCAAATGTAACGCTCATTGCCCACCAGGAAGAGGAATTAAACAAAGGCTCAGTGTGCCCTGCTGGAAACAGATTAGGGCCTGAAGCAATCCTGCGGTTTTGTGCCCAGCTCACAAGAAAGCGAGTTGAAGAAAGGAGCTCAGGGGCACTGTACTTCACAAACCTGCAGAGTTATAAATGACAGCTATCCTCCAAAAATATATTGAAGTAAGCCTGCGAAGGGGACTTGAATGCGGGGCTGAATTTCAGGAAAATGATTGCAGGGGGTAGACTGGAATTGCCCTGAAAGCATAGGAAAAGAGGCACAACGTCGACAATGATGCACTTGGCCAAAAAGGGCGTATGCGTTTTTTCCTGAATATATTCAGGAAAAAACGCATACGCCCTTTTTGGCCAACCAAGCAAGCCTGTAAAGGAAATCTGCACTACAATGAAGTCTCACTGCCCCCACGGGCAAAAGGGCCATCTGAAAAAAAGTGTAAAATCCAGAAAGGTAGGACAGGATATGGAGAACAGGGAGCCTTGTTATGCTGATTGGCAGGATGTAAATTGCCAGCAGCCACCCTGGAGAAGTGTATGGTGTATCCTGAAACACGTAAGAAACAAAGCAACACAGCCTATGGCACTTCCACTTATGGTCCTATAGCTTACGGAAATTAAAATCAAAAACAGACAGCCACCCCAATATTTGGGACGGCTGTGTTCACAAGAAGCTCGTCTACAGTATCAGGTAAATATCCCAGAAAGCAAAAAATGGATAAAGAAGTTGTGGCACGTACGTGCAATGCAATATCACTCAGCAATGAAATCTGTGTCATCAGGCCCGTAGCGGCATAGTAAGTGGATGCAGGTACGGTGATTCTACGTGAACTACGTCACACAGAAAAAGAAACATCATAAGATATCACTAATACACGGAATGTAAACTTGACTACACATGAACTGAATTACAAAACAGAACAGGGTCTCAAATTTAGAAAACCAACTAGTGCTTGCTTATGGGGAAAGGTGCGTTGGGGTGCTGCATAAAACCAGAGACTGAAATTAGCACAGATAACGTTCCATAAGCCAAATATGTAATAGACAAGACCTACTCCTTGCTCAACGAAATGGACCCAACACCACATATTCAACGCCTAGGAATATACCTGACTAGGAAGAATCTTAAAACCCATGGATATATATGTCTCCGTAAGAGAAACAAGCGTGTGTACAGCGGCGGAAACGCAGCAGTGAAAATCCGATAAATCCCATTATAAAAATAAATTTCGAAAACAAAACACAAAGACAGTGAAATAGAGAGCAATTCTTAAATAATTCACTCAGGGCATGTGATGCAACCGGGATTGACCACATCTACACCCAGAGCTGGTTGAGACATAAGGCTGGACACTTCAGGCTGATAGCACTGGTGAGTTTCGGTGAGCAAATGCAGACCCTTTGAAGTCATACTGCATGGTACCCATTCCATGGGTCCCAACTCTCCAGTTTCAAGGGATTCTTCCTCCAGCTAAAACATGCATGGGAAACCCAGAGTATGGTGCACCGTGTGATTGGGAAACGATTTAAAATGCATCTCAGTTTTCGTATCCTGGTCCTCGGGTTCACCATTCCAGATGCTTTACTAACACTCTCCCCGCTTGGAGAGTCAGTGCCTTTAACCTCCTGTTTGGCACAGCTTGCAATTTCTGTGCAAGATGAACAGGAATAGGGAGAACCAATGAGAGACTAGCTGTAGGTGTCTGCACGGGCAAATGTAATGCTCATTTCCCACCAGGAAGAGGAATTATCCAAAGGCTCACTGTGCCCTGCGGGAAACAGATTAGGGCCTGAAGCAATCCAGCGGTTTTGTGCCCAGCTCACAAGAAAGCGAGTTGAAGAAAGGAGCTCAGGGGCACTGTAATTCACAAACCTGCAGAGTTATAAATGACAGCTATCCTCCAAAAATATATTGAAGTAAGCCTGCGAAGGGGACTTGAAACGGGGCAGAGTTTCAGGAAAACCACTGCATGGGGTAGACTGGAATTGCCCTGAAAGCATAGGAAAAGAGGCACAACGTCGAAAATGATGCACTTGGCCAAAAAGGGCGTATGCGTTTTTTCCTGAATATATTCAGGAAAAAACGCATACGCCCTTTTTGGCCAACCAAGCAAGCCTGTAAAGGAAATCTGCACTACAATGAAATCTCACTGCCCCCCCTGGCAAAAGGGCCATCTGAAAAAAGTGAAAAATCCAGAAAGGTAGGACAGGATATGGAGAACAGGGAGCCTTGTTATGCTGATTGGCAGGATGTAAATTGCCAGCAGCCACCCTGGAGAAGTGTATGGTGTTTCCTGAAACACGTAAGAAACAAAGCAACACAGCCTATGGCACTTCCACTTATGGTCCTATAGCTTACGGAAATTAAAATCAAAAACAGACAGCCACCCCAATATTTGGGACGGCTGTGTTCACAAGAAGCTCGTCTACAGTATCAGGTAAATATCCCAGAAAGCAAAAAATGGATAAAGAAGTTTTGGCACGTACGTGCAATGCAATATCACTCAGCAATGAAATCTGTGTCATCAGGCCCGTAGCGGCATAGTGAGTGGATGCAGGTACGGTGATTCTACGTGAACTACGTCACACAGAAAAGGAAACATCATAAGATATCACTAATACACGGAATGTAAACTTGACTACACATGAACTGAATTACAAAACAGAACAGGGTCTCAAATTTAGAAAACCAACTAGTGCTTGCTTATGGGGAAAGGTGCGTTGGGGTGCTGCATAAAACCAGAGACTGAAATTAGCACAGATAACATTCCATAAGCCAAATATGTAATAGACAAGACCTACTCCTTGCTCAACGAAATGGACTCAACACCACATATTCAACGCCTAGGAATATACCTGACTAGGAAGAATCTTAAAACCCATTGATATATATGTCTCCGTAAGAGAATCAAGCGGTGTACAGCGGCGGAAATGCAGCAGTGAAAATCCGATAAATCCCATTATCAAAATAAATTTCGAAAACAAAACACAAAGACAGTGAAATAGAGAGCAATTCTTAAATAATTCACTAAGGGCATGTGATGCAACCGGGATTGAACACATCTACACCCAGAGCTGGTAGAGACATAAGGCTGGACACTTCTGGCTGATAGCACTGGTGAGTTTCGGTGAGCAAATGCAGACCCTTTGAAGTCATACTGCATGGTACCCATTCTATGGGTCCCAACTCTCCAGGTTCAAGGCATTCTTCCTCCAGCTAAAACATGCATCGGAAACCCAGAGTATCGTCCACCGTGTGATTGGGAAACGATTTAAAATGCATCTCAGTTTTTGTATCCTGGTCCTCGGGTTCAGCATTCCAGATGCTTTACTAACACTCTCCCCGCTTGGAGAGTCAGTGCCTTTAACCTCCTGTTTGGCACAGCTTGCCATTTCTGTGCAAGATGAACAGGAATAGGGAGAACCAATGAGAGACTAGCTGTAGGTGTCTGCACGGGCAAATGTAACGCTCATTGCCCACCAGGAAGAGGAATTAAACAAAGGCTCAGTGTGCCCTGCTGGAAACAGATTAGGGCCTGAAGCAATCCTGCGGTTTTGTGCCCAGCTCACAAGAAAGCGAGTTGAAGAAAGGAGCTCAGGGGCACTGTACTTCACAAACCTGCAGAGTTATAAATGACAGCTATCCTCCAAAAATATATTGAAGTAAGCCTGCGAAGGGGACTTGAAAGCGGGGCTGAATTTCAGGAAAACGATTGCAGGGGGTAGACTGGAATTGCCCTGAAAGCATAGGAAAAGAGGCACAACGTCGACAATGATGCACTTGGCCAAAAAGGGCGTATGCGTTTTTTCCTGAATATATTCAGGAAAAAACGCATACGTCCTTTTTGGCCAACCAAGCAAGCCTGTAAAGGAAATCTGCACTACAATGAAATCTCACTGCCCCCCGGGCAAAAGGGCCATCTGAAAAAAGTGTAAAATCCAGAAAGGTAGGACAGGATATGGAGAACAGGGAGCCTTGTTATGCTGATTGGCAGGATGTAAATTGCCAGCAGCCACCCTGGAGAAGTGTATGGTGTTTCCTTGAACACGTAAGAAACAAAGCAACACAGCCTATGGCACTTCCACTTATGGTCCTATAGCATACGGAAATTAAAATCAAAAACAGACAGCCACCCCAATATTTGGGACGGCTGTGTTCACAAGAAGCTCGTCTACAGTATCAGGTAAATATCCCAGAAAGCAAAAAATGGATAAAGAAGTTGTGGCACGTACGTGCAATGCAATATCACTCAGCAATGAAATCTGTGTCATCAGGCCCGTAGCGGCATAGTAAGTGGATGCAGGTAGGGTGATTCTACGTGAACTACGTCACACAGAAAAAGAAACATCATAAGATATCACTAATACACGGAATGTAAACTTGACTACACATGAACTGAATTACAAAACAGAACAGGGTCTCAAATTTAGAAAACCAACTAGTGCTTGTTATGGGGAAACGTGCGTTGGGGTGCTGCATAAAACCAGAGACTGAAATTAGCACAGATAACATTCCATAAGCCAAATATGTAATAGACAAGACCTACTCCTTGCTCAACGAAATGGACTCAACACCACATATTCAAAGCCTAGGAATATACCTGACTAAGAAGAATCTAAAAACCCATGGATATATATGTCTCCGTAAGAGAATCAAGCGTGTGTACAGCGGCGGAAATGCAGCAGTGAAAATCCGATAAATCCCATTATCAAAATAAATTTCGAAAACAAAACACAAAGACAGTGAAATAGAGAGCAATTCTTAAATAATTCACTCAGGGCATGTGATGCAACCGGGATTGAACACATCTACACCCAGAGCTGGTTGGGACATAAGGCTGGACACTTCAAGCTGATAGCACTGCTTAGTTTCGGTGAGCAAATGCAGACCCTTTGAAGTCATACTGCATGTTACCCATTCCATGGGTCCCAACTCTCCAGGTTCAAGGGATTCTTCCTCCAGCTAAAACATGCATGGGAAACCCAGAGTATCGTCCACCGTGTGATTGGGAAACGATTTAAAATGCATCTCAGTTTTCGTATCCTGGTCCTCGGGTTCACCATTCCAGATGCTTTACTAACACTCTCCCCGCTTGGAGAGTCAGTGCCTTTAACCTCCTCTTTGGCACAGCTTGCCATTTCTGTGCAAGATGAACAGGAATAGGGAGAACCAATGAGAGACTAGCTGTAGGTGTCTGCACGGGCAAATGTAACGCTCATTGCCCACCAGGAAGAGGAATTAAACAAAGGCTCAGTGTGCCCTGCTGGAAACAGATTAGGGCCTGAAGCAATCCTGCGGTTTGGTGCCGAGCTCACAAGAAAGCGAGTTGAAGAAAGGAGCTCAGGGGCACTGTACTTCACAAACTTGCAGAGTTATAAATGACAGCTATCCTCCAAAAATATATTGAAGTAATCCTGCGAAGGGGACTTGAAAGCGGGGCTGAATTTCAGGAAAACGATTGCAGGGTGTAGACTGGAATTGCCCTGAAAGCATAGGAAAAGAGTCACAACATCGACAATGATGCACTTGGCCAAAAAGGGCGTATGCGTTTTGTCCTCAATATATTCAGGAAAAAACTCATACACCCTTTTTGGCCAAACAAGCAAGCCTGTAAAGGAAATCTGCACTACAATGAAGTCTCACTGCCCCCTGGGCAAAAGGGCCATCTGAAAAATGTGTAAAATCCAGAAAGGTAGGACAGGATATGGAGAACAGGGAGCCTTGTTATGCTGATTGGCAGGATGTAAATTGCCAGCAGCCACCCTGGAGAAGTGTATGGTGTTTCCTGAAACACGTGAGAAACAAAGCAACACAGCCTATGGCACTTCAACTTATGGTCCTATAGCTTACGGAAATTAAAATCAAAAACAGACAGCCACCCCAATATTTGGGACGGCTGTGTTCACAAGAAGCTCGTCTACAGTATCAGGTAAATATCCCAGAAAGCAAAAAATGGATAAAGAAGTTGTGGCACGTACGTACAATGCAATATCACTCAGCAATGAAATCTGTGTCATCAGGCCCGTAGTGGCATAGTGAGTGGATGCAGGTACGGTGATTCTACGTGAACTACGTCACACAGAAAAAGAAACATCATAAGATATCACTAATACACGGAATGTAAACTTGACTACACATAAACTTAATTACAAAACAGAACAGGGTCTCAAATTTAGAAAACCAACTAGTGCTTGCTTATGGGGAAAGGTGCCTTGGGGTGCTGCATAAAACCAGAGACTGAAATTAGCACAGATAACTTTCCATAAGCCAAATATGTAATAGACTAGACCTACTCCTTGCTCAACGAAATGGACCCAACACCACATATTCAACGCCTAGGAATATACCTGACTAGGAAGAATCTTAAAACCCATGGATATATATGTCTCCGTAAGAGAATCAAGCGTGTGTACAGCGGCCGAAACGCAGCAGTGAAAATCCGATAAATCCCATTATTAAAATAAATTTCGAAAACAAAACACAAAGACAGTGAAATAGAGAGCAATTCTTAAATAATACACTCAGGGCATGTGATGCAACCGGGATTGACCACATCTACACGCAGAGCTGGTTGAGACATAAGGCTGGACACTTCAGGCTGATAGCACTGGTGAGTTTCGGTGAGCAAATGCAGACCCTTTGAAGTCATACTGCATGGTACCCATTCCAGGGGTCCCAACTCTCCAGGTTCAAGGCATTCTTCCTCCAGCTAAAACATGCATGGGAAACACAGAGTATCGTCTACCGTGTGATTGGAAAACGATTTAAAATGCATCTCAGTTTTCGTATCCTGGTCCTCGGGTTCACCATTCCAGATGCTTTACTAACACTCTCCCCGCTTGGAGAGTCAGTGCCTTTAACCTCCTGTTTGGCACAGCTTGCAATTTCTGTGCAAGATGAACAGGAATAGGGAGAACCAATGAGAGACTAGCTGTAGGTGTCTGCACGGGCAAATGTAACGCTCATTGCCGACCCGGAAGAGGAATTAAACAAAGGCTCAGCGTGCCCTGCTGAAAACAGATTAGGGCCTGAAGCAACCCTGCGGTATTGTGCCCAGCTCCCAAGAAAGCGAGTTGAAGAAAGGAGCTCAGGGGCACTGTACTTCACAAACCTGCAGAGTTATAAATGACAGCTCTCCTCCAAAAATATATTGAAGTAAGCCTGCGAAGGGGACTTGAAAGTGGGGCAGAATTTCAGGAAAACGATTGCAGGGGGTAGACTGGAATTGCCCTGAAAGCATAGGAAAAGAGGCACAACGTCGACAATGATGCACTTGGCCAAAAAGGGCGTATGCGTTTTTTCCTGAATATATTCAGGAAAAAACGCATACGCCCTTTTTGGCAAACCAAGCAAGCCTGTAAAGGAAATCCTCACTACAATGAAATCTCACTGCCCCCCCGGGCAAAAGGGCCATCTGAAAAAAGTGTAAAATCCAGAAATGTAGGACAGGATATGGAGAACAGGGAGCCTTGTTATGCTGATTGGCAGGATGTAAATTGCCAGCAGCCACCCTGGAGAAGTGTATGGTGTTTCCTGAAACACGTAAGAAACAAAGCAACACAGCCTATGGCACTTCCACTTATGGTCCTATAGCTTACAGAAATTAAAATCAAAAACAGACAGCCACCCCAATATTTGGGACGGCTGTGTTCACAAGAAGCTCGTCTACAGTATCAGGTAAATATCCCAGAAAGCAAAAAATGGATAAAGAAGTTGTGGCACGTACGTACAATGCATTATCACTCAGCAATGAAATCTGTGTCATCAGCCCCGTAGCGGCATAGTGAGTGGATGCAGGTACGTTGATTCTACGTGAACTACGTCACACAGAAAAAGAAACATCATAAGATATCACTAATACACGGAATGTAAACTTGACTACACATGAACTGAATTACAAAACAGAACAGGGTCTCAAATTTAGAAAACCAACTAGTGCTTGCTTATGGGGAAAGGTGCCTTGGGGTGCTGCATAAAACCAGAGACTGAAATTAGCACAGATAACTTTCCATAAGCCAAATATGTAATAGACAAGACCTACTCCTTGCTCAACGAAATGGACCCAACACCACATATTCAACGCCTAGGAATATACCTGACTAGGAATAATCTTAAAACCCATGGATATATATGTCTCCGTAAGAGAATCAAGCGTGTGTACAGCGGCCGAAACGCAGCAGTGAAAATCCGATAAATCCCATTATCAAAATAAATTTCGAAAACAAAACACAAAGACAGTGAAATAGAGAGCAATTCTTAAATAATTCACTCAGGGCATGTGATGCAACCGGGATTGACCACATCTACACCCAGAGCTGGTTGAGACATAAGGCTGGACACTTCAGGCTGATAGCATTGGTGAGTTTCGGTGAGCAAATGCAGACCCTTTGAAGTCATACTGCATGGTACCCATTCCATGGGTCCCAACTCTCCATGTTCAAGGGATTCTTCCTCCAGCTAAAACATGCATGGGAAACCCAGAGTATCGTCCACCGTGTGATTGGGAAATGATTTAAAATGCATCTCAGTTTTCGCTGGAGCTCCCAGCATGCTCCAGTGGCCAACAGAGGGCCCACGTCGCCAAGGCGATGTGAGCTAGCCAGGCAGGAGTGACCTGACATCAGAGGGCCCACCTCACAGAATGGTAGGGAACCCAGCCAGGATCAGACTCTCCCCAGAGGGCCCACATCACCAAGGTGATGGGAACCAGGCAGGAGTGTCCTCACACCCGTGGGGCCACATCATCAAAAGTTGAGGTACCCAGCACATGTGGCCTCAAACCAGAGGACCCACATCACCATGGGTTTCGGAGTGAGGCAGGCAGGATTAACCTCACAACACATGTCCCATTGTATACAAAAGGTGTGGAAACCAGCAGTTGGATCTTCCTAGCAGGCGGCCCAGAGCACTGAGGCTATGAGATCCAGGCCGGCATGAACTCACAACAGAGGGCCCTCATTGTGATTCTGTAAGCAACCCAGCCGTTGTGACCTCAGAGCAGAAGGCCCACATCCCCATGGGGAAGGGAAACAAGCAGTAGTGTCATCGCAAGAGTGGGCACACATGAAAAAAAGGGGGGAGCCCAGCAATTAGTGCCTGATGCCAGAGGGCCCTCATCACCAAGGGGCGGTGGCTCCCAGCCAGCTCCGACTGCTACCAGAGGGGCGACGTCGCCAATGCGGAGTGCGACAACCAGGCAGGAGTGACCTCAGAGCAGAGGGTCAACCTCACAGAAGTGTGAAGAACCAAAGAGGATCAGATTCTCACCAGAGGGCCCACATCACCAAGGGAATGGGAACCAGGCAGGAGTGTCCTCACACTAGTGGGGCCACATCACCAAAAAGTGAGGGACCCAGCACACGTGGCCTCAAACCAGAGGACACACATCACAAGGGAGCTGGGATTGAGGCAGGCAGGAGGAGCCTCAAAACAGAGGGACCATAGAATTAAAGAGGTGAAGAATCCCGCAGTTGGAACCTCCCAGCAGGCGGCCAGGAGCAGCGAGACTATGGGATCCAGGCCGGAGTGATTTCACACCAGAGGGCCGTCATCATGAAACTGTGAGAAACCTAGGCGTTGGGATCTCAGAGCAGAAGGCCCACATTCCCATGGGGTTGGGAACCTGTCAGAAGTGTACTCGCACCACAGGGCACACATCAGAGAATTTAGGGAACCCAGGAGTTAGGGCCTGACGCCAGAGGGCCCTCATTACCAAGGGGAGGAGACTCCAATCAGGCACCAACACCCAACTGAGGTCCCACGTCGCCAAGGTGACGTGTGACAGCCAGGTAGGAGTGACCTCACCGCAGAGGGCCTACCTCACAGAAGGGTGAGGAACACAGCCAGGATAAGACTCTCACCAGAGGGCCCACATCACCAAGGTGATCAGAACCAGGCAGGAGAGTCTTCACACCAGTGTGGCCACATCATAGAAAGGTGAGGAACCCAGCACATGTGGCCTAAACCAGAAGACCCACATCTCCAAGGGGCTCGGAATGAGGCAGGCAGGAGTAGCCTCACAACACAGGGCCCATAGAATAAAAAAGCTGAGGAATCCAGCAATGGGAACCTCCCAGCAGGCGGCCAAGAGCACCAAGTCTATGCAATTCAGGCCACAGTAAACTCACAGCAGAGGGTCCACATCATGAAACTGCGAGCAACCCAGCCATTTGGACCTCAGAGCAGAAGGTCCACATCCCCAAGGTGTTGGGAGCATGGCAGGAGTGTCCTCGCACCACTTAGCACATATCAGAAAATGTGGGTACCCAGCAGTTAGGGCCTGACGCCAGAGGGCCCTCATCACTGAGGGGAGGAGGCTCCCAGCATGTTCCAACTACCACAAGAGGGCCCACGTCGCCAAGGCGGGGTGTGCCAGCCAGGCAGGAGTGACCTCACAGCAGACGGCCCACCTCAAAGAAGTGTGAGGAACCCAACCAGGATCAGACTCTCACCAGAGGGCCCATATCACCAAGGGGACGGGAACCAGGCACGAGTGTCCTCACACCAGTGGGGCCACATCACTAAAAGATGAGGAAACTGGCACATGTGGCCACAAACCAGAGGACCTACATCACCAAGGGGCTGGGAGTGACACAGGCAGGAGGAGCCTCCCAACACAGGGCCCAAAGAATAAAAAAGGTGAGGAACCCAGCAGTTGGAACTTCCCAGCAGGCGGCCCAGAGTACAGAGGCTATGGGATCTAGGAATGAGTGAACTAACACCAGAGAGCTAACATCAGGAAACTGTGAGCAACCCAGTCGTTGGAACCTCAGAGCAGAAGGCCCATATCGCCATGGGGATGGGAACATTTCACGAGTGTCCTGGCATCACTGGGCTCACATCAGAAAACCTGGGGAGCCCAGCAGTTAGAGCCTGACGCCAGAGGGACCTCATCACCGAGGACAGGAGTCTCCAAAAGGATCCAACTGCCACCAGAGGGCCGACGTCACCAAGGCAATGGGAGCAAGCCAGGCAGGAGTTACCTCAGAGCACAGGGCCCACCTCACAGAACGGTAAGGAACCCAGCCAGGATCAGACTCTCACCAGAGGGGCCACATCACCAAGGGGCTCGGAAACAGGCACGAGTGTCCTCACACCATTGGGGCCACATCATCGAAAGGTGAGGGACCCAGCACACGTGGCCTCACACCAGAGGACACACATCACAACGGGGCTGGGATTGAGGCAGGCAGGAGGAGCCTCAAAACAGAGGGCCCATAGAATAAAAAAGGTGAGGAATCCCGCAGTTGGAACCTCCCAGCAGGCGCCCAGGAGCAGCAAGCCTATGGGATCTAGGCCGGAATGAACGCACATCAGAGGGCCCTCATCATGAAACTGTGAGCACCCCAGCCGTTGGGACCTCAGAGCAGAAGGCCCACATTCCCATGGGGTTGGGAACCTGACAGGAGTGTACTCGCACCACAGGTCGCACATCTGCAAATTTTGGGAGCCCAGGAGTTAGGGTCTGACGCAAGAGGGCCCTCATTACCGAGGGACGGAGACTCGCAGCAGACACCAACTCCCAACTGAGGGCCCACGTCACCAAGGTGATGTGTGCCAGCCAGGCAGGAGTGACCTCACCGCAGAGGGCCTACCTCACAGAAGGGTGAGGAAACCAGCCAGGATAAGACTCTCACCAGAGGGCCCACATCACCAAGGGGATCGGAACCAGGCAGGAGGGTCCTCACACCAGTGTGGCCACATTATAGAAAGGTGAGGAACCCAGAACATGTGGCCTAAAACAGGGGACCCACATCTCCAAGGGGCTAGGAGTGAGGCAAGCAGGAGTATCCTCACAAAACAGAGCCCACAGAATAAAAGTTGTGAGGAATCCAGCAGTTGGAACCGGCCAGTAGGCCGCCCAGAGCACAGAGTCTATGGGATCCAGGCCACAGCAAACTCACAGCAGAGGTCCCACATCATGAAACTGTGAGCAACCCAGCGGATGGGACCTCAGAGCAGAAGGCCCACATCCCTATGGGGATGGGAACCTGACAGGAGTGTCCTCGGCCCACTTCCACGAATCAGAAAATGTGGGAACCCAGCAGTTAGGACCTGAGGCCAGAGGACCCTCATCACCGAGGGGAGGAGGCTCCCAGCAGGCTCCAACTGCCACCATAAGGCCGATGTCACCAAGGCGGGGTGTGCCAACCAGGCAGGAGTGACCTCAGAGCAGAAAGCCCACCTCACAGAAGTGTGAGGAACCCAACAAGGATCAGACTGTCACCAGAGGGCCAACATCACCAAGGGAATGGGAACCAGGCAGGAGTGTCCTCACACCAGTGGGGCTACATCACCATAATTTGAGGGACCCAGCACACGTGGCCTCAAACCTGAGGACACACATCACCAAGGGGCTGGGAGTGAGGCAGGCCAGAGGATCCTCAAAACAGAGGGACCATAGAATAAAAAAGGTGAGGAATCCCACAGTTGGAACCTCCGGCAGGCAGCCAGGAGCAGCGAGGCTATGGGATCTAGGCAGGAGTGAACTCACACCAGAGGGCCCTCATCATGAAACTGTGAGCAACACAGCCGTTGGGACCTCAGAGCAGAAGGCTCACATCCCCATGGGGATGGGAACCTGGCAGGAGTGTCCTTGCACCACTTAGCACGAATCAGAAAATGTGGGAACCCAGCAGTTAGGGCCTGAGGCCAGAGGGCCCTCATCACCGAGGGGAGGAGGCTCCCAGCAGGCTCCAACTGCCACCATATGGCCGACGTTGCCAAGGCGGGGTGTGCCAGCCAGGCAGGAGTGACCTCAGAGCAGAGGGCCCACCTCACAGAAGGGTGAGGAACCTAACCAGGATCAGACTCTCACCAGAGGGCCAACATCACCAAGGTGATGGGAACCAGGCAAGACTGTCCTAACAGCAGTGGGGCCAACATCACCAAGGGAATGGGAACCAGGCAAGAGTGTCCTCACACCAGTGTGGCCACATTATAGAAAGGTGAGGAACACAGCACATGTGGCCTCAAACAAGGGGACACACATCACGAAGGGGCTGGGAGTGAGGCATGCAGGAGGAGACGCACAACCGAGGGCCCATAGAATAAAAAAGGTGAGGAATCGAGAAGTTGGAAACTCCAAGCTGGAGGCCCAGAGCACTGACACTATGGGATACAGGCCAGAGTGAACACACAGCAAAGGGCCCACATCATGAAACTGTGAGCAACCCAGCAGTTGGGACCACAGAACAGAAGTCCCACATGCCCATGGGGATGGGAACCTGGCAGGAGTGACTCGCACCACTGGGCACACATCAGAAAATGTGTGGAGCCCAGCACTTAGGGCCTGACACCAGAAGGCCCTCATCACTGAGGGGAGGAGGCCCCAGCACGCTCCAACTGCCACCAGAGGGTCCACGTCGCCAAGGCGACGTGCGCCAGCCAGGCAGGATTGACCTCACAGCAGAGGGCCCACATCATGAAAGTGTGAGCAACCCAGCCGTTAGGACCTCAGAACAGAAGGCCCACACGCTCATGAGGATGGGAACCTGGCAGGAGTGCCCTCGTACCACTTAGCACGTATCAGAAAATGTGGGAACCCCGCCATTAGGGTCTGACGCCAGAGGGCCTCCTCACCGTGGGAAGGAGGCTCCCAGCAGGCTCCAACTGCCACCAGGGTGCCGAAGTCAACAAGGCGGGTTGTGCCAGCCAGGCAGGAGTGACCTCAGAGAAGAGGGCTCACCTCACGGATGTGTGAGGAACCCAACCAGGATCAGAGTCTCACCAGAGGGCCCACATCACCAAGGGGATGGGAACCAGGCAGGAGTGTCCACACACCAGTGTGGCCACATCATCAAAAGATGAGGAACCCATCACATATGGCCTCAAACCTGAGGACATACATCACCATGTGGCTGGGAGTGAGGCAGGTATCTGGAGGGGCACATTTAACTCTAATTTCCCACCAGGAAGAGGAATTAACCAAAGGCTCAGAGTGCCGTGCCGGACCCTGATTATGGCCTGAAGCAAACCTGCAGTTTTGTGGCCAGCTTACAAGGAAGCGAGTTAAGAAAGGAGCTCAGGGGCACTGTAATTCACAAACCTGCAGAGATAAATGACAGCTATTGGCAAAAATATATCGAAGTAAGTCTGCAAAGAGGACTTGAAAACGAGGCAGAATTGCAGGAATCATATTTCAAGAGGTAGATTGGAATTGCATTTAAAGCATATGAAAAGCGGCAGATCTTTGACAGTGATGCACATGGACAAAAAGTGCGTATACATTTTTCCTGAATATATTCAGGAAAAAACGCATATGAACATTTTGGCCAACCAAGCACTCCAGCAATGGAAATCCACACTACAATGAAGTCACATTTCCCATTCGTCAAAAAGGCCATCTGAATAAAGTGTAAAAACCAGAAACACAGGACAGGCCATGGAGAACAGGGAGCCGTGTTATGCTGATGGGCGGGATGTAAATTGCCAACAGACACTCTGGAGATGTTCATGGTGTATCCTGAAACATCTAAAAAACAAAGCTACAGAGCCTAGGGCACTTCCACTTTTGACCCTATAGCTTAGGAAAATTAAAATCAACAAGACACAGCCAACACAAAATTTAGGGCTGCTGTGTTTACAAGAACCTCGAGTCCAGTACAAATTAAGTATCCCAGAAAGAAAAAAATGGATAAAGAAGTGCTACTTACGTACAACGGAATATCACTCAGCAGTGAAATCAATGTCATCAGGCCTGTAGCAGCAAATTGAGTGGATTTAATTATGATGATTCTAAGAGAAATATGTCACACAAAGAAAGATAATTATCATAAGATATCACTAATAGAGGGAGTGTAAACTTGGCTACACATAAACTGAATTACAAAACCGAACAGAGTCTCACATTTAGATAAAAACCTTATGCTTGCTTAAGGGGAAAGTTGAG
Organism: Phocoena phocoena; assembly: GCF_963924675.1. NCBI lineage: Eukaryota > Metazoa > Chordata > Mammalia > Artiodactyla > Phocoenidae > Phocoena > Phocoena phocoena. The sequence continues at coordinate 633,558 of NW_027077507.1, read as the reverse complement.
TTGGGCTGCTGTATAAAAACAGATTGAAATTAGCACACATACCATTCCATAAGCCAAATACGTAATAAACAAGACCTACTCTTTGCTCAACGAAATAGACTCATCCATGGTGTATCACCTCACACCTATTAGAATGGGCATCATCAGAAAATCTACAAACAACAAATGCTGGAAACGGTGTGGAGATAAGGAATCCTCTTCCACTATTGTTGGGAACGTAAATTGATACAGTCACTGTGGAGAACATTATGGAGTTTCTTATAAAACTAAGAATAGAATTACCATATGATACAGCAATCTCTCTACTGGGCATATACCGAGACAAAACCATAAATCAAAAAGAGACATTCACCACAATGTTCATTGCATCACTATTTACACTATCCAGGAAATGGAAGCAACCTAAATGCCCACAGACAGACGAATGCATAAAGATGTGGTACATATATAAAATGGAATATTACTAAGCCATAAAAAGGAATGAAATTGGGACATTTGTAGAGACGTTGATGGATCTAGAGACTGTCATACAGAGTGAAGTAAGTCAGAAAGAGAAAAACAAATCTTGTATATTAATGCATATATGTGGAACCTAGAAAAATTGTACAGATGAACCGTTTTGCAAGGCAGAAATAGAGCAATACATGTATACAACAAACGTATGGACAACAAGGGGGGAAAGCTGTTGGGGATGGTGGTGGGAGGAGTTGAGATATTGGGATTGGTATGTATACATTTATATGTATAAAGTAGATAACCAAAAACAACCTACTGTATAAAAATATAAAATTAAATTCAAAATAAAAAAATAAAATTAAAAAAAGTAAAACAGAAAAAATATTCTTCCCTTCACATACATGTATTTATATGAATAAATTATTTCCATGCTTATATCTGTAAATACACAAAAGAGGAATAAAATCTACCTTGAACCAAAAACGAAAAAAAGATAAAAAAGAACAGAACCCACCAGTTACACAGAGGAAAACCGTTTCAGGGCACTTGCTCCAATTGCAAACAATTCTGAAGTTGGTCAGTGGTGGGGAATCATCTCCCATTCAGCCAGCATGCTCCTCGCAACAAGCGTCCTCACTGCAAAGCTGGGGGACCGTGCCGAGGTATCTGTGAGTAAACGTGGGCCGAGCCCCAGGCCAGCTGCTGCTGAAATGTTCCCACCCTTCCAAGGCTAAGCACCTGAATATGTACAAGGACTTGAAAACCTAGAGGAAGGGCCATGGAGCCACATGAGGGACAGCATGCCAGCCGACTTGGTGCCTGCAGGCCAGTCAGGATGGTCCTGGCCCTGGGTGCTCTTCTGGAAGCTCTCCATTTCCCTGCCTGAGATACCCCTGCTGTCCCGGCCCCCACTGCTTTCTTCCTTCCTCACCTGTGCCCAGGGAGAAATTCCAGCAGCAGGTGTGTGTGACACATCCTCTTCTTTAGCAGGTAGCATCTTGGCAACTGCTGCAGAAAGTCCAGCAGAGCCCCACTCACACTGGGACACCCACAAAGCCGTGACCTCTCACTCCCTCCCACCAGCCCAGCCCCGAGACTGCTGACAGGGCAGAGAAAATGGCGTCAGGCACAGCTGCAGGGGCTCTTGCTGCCTGGAGCGGTGTTTATATTGATCTCAACCCAGGCACACCTGGGGAGGGCTGGCCGGCACGGTCAGGCTTCCCAAGCCAGCCAATAATCACCCCTCAGGGGCTCACAGTTGCTGAAAATGGAACTTGCTGAATTGGCCAGGTCCAAGGAACAGGTGTGGGCTCCTGAGAGTCAGGATAGACAAGGGGCTGCAGCTCTGGCTTGTTTTCTAATTATATTATCTGGCCCATGAGTGGGAGACAACTTCAAGAAAACCCTCTCCTAATGAGAGGAACCCAGGAGTCAGGGAGAGGAGGGGTGGGTGGTGGTTGGAGACAGAGGCCTGGTGCCCCGGGTGCAGTGGAAGTCTCTGGAAGACCAGGTGGAGGAGGCCGCACAGAGTGATGCCCAGGGTCACAGACCTGTCAGAGCTGCTGTTTGTTAGTTCAAGTCCTGCTCTGAGGTGCTCTGTGTCAGATCTGAGCGACAGGTGAGCTGGGAGTGCTCTGCAATGAGGGCTATGTGCACGGTTCCTGTGTGCCCAGCCCTGCCAAGGTACCTGCAAGGGTAGCTCTGTATCCTGGGAGGGGCCTGACCACGGGAGCCCCATGGACTGCAGAGGACCTGCCCAGGGAATCCCATATCCTGGGAGGGGCCTGAACACGAGAGCCCCGTGGGCTGGGGTGGGGGTAGGGTACCTGCCCAGGTGAGCTCCATATCCTGGGATTGGCCTGACCTCGAGAGCCCCATGGGCTGCTGGAGTCCTGGTAAAGGATGTCAGGACAGTCAGTGAAGCCACTGAGGATATACCTCCAGTAGTTCCTAAATCCTACACCCTGCTGGTCATTCTACCAACCACCAGGACTTGGTATTCTGTATTAGTCTTCACTGATGCCTTCTTTTGTATTCCACTAGTCCCAGAGTCACAAGAAATTTTGGCTTGTGAGTGACAGGACTCAACATACAACTAAAACAATACTTCCAGGCTGTCTTGCCCCAAGGGTTCAAAAATTCCCACACCATCTTTGGGGAAAGCTCAGCTAAAGACCTAAAAGTTCTACCTCTGGAAAAGGAAACACTCCTTCAATATTCAGACGACATTCTGATCGCCAGCCCTACTAAGGAGGCCTCAGAACTACCAAGCCAATAAAGGATAGAAGTTGTCCACGAAAAAGCTCAAGTATCACAGACTACGGTGACCTGCCTGGGCTTCATTCTCACAGAAGGTCGGAGAAGCCCATCCCAGGAAAGGGAAGAAACAATTTACAGCCTTACCCCTTTCTGAAACTAGAAGACAGCTTAGGGGTTCCTGGGGAAGCCAGGGTTTCCTGCCTCTGGATCCCTAACTACAGTCTACTAGCTGGGCCTCTATATGAAACACTGAAAGGAAAAGATGATGATCCTTTTGAATAGAATCCAGAAGTGGCCTTTCAAGAATGGAAAGAGCAGTCAATTCAGACCCTTGCCCTGGAACTCCCTAATTTAGCTAAACCCTTTGACCTTTACATTCCTGGTGAAAGGTGAATCGCCATTGGAGTATTAGTGCAAAAACTGGGACCACTTGAAATGGAACAATGCAAGAATGCCATCCAGGTAGGATAAACTATGGTCACCAAGGGGCTTGGCCCACCGCCACATCTGGCCAAGATACTGGTGGTATCTGAAAACCTGGAAATCAGCAGCCCAAAAGGCCACCTCCCTTCTAAGGGAAACGGACCCCACGTGGTGATCCTAACCCCCAACCATGCCCTGAAGTTGCAGGGTTTGCTCCGTGGGCACACTGACCTCGATTGAGGAGGCCCTCCAACTCCAACCTCCAGAGAGATAACCGGGGGCAACGGGGCACCATGACGACCCGTGTGACCATCACTTGACCTGGAGTTTCTCTCATAAAACAACAAGAGTGTGTCCCAAAAGAGTAGACTACTGCTTGCAGTACTTACTGTACCCAGAGGGGAGCTAATAATCTTGGCGGGGGAACCGTATATCATGCTGTCACCATAGAAAAGCCTACAGACACCCTGATGATGGTGGCCAATAAGACCGGCTGGACTCCTGTTTACTTCCAAAGGCTCTTGACTCAGTGACCATCATGATCCTTCATCACCACTGACCCTGGACTGTCTGGGAGCTGAGCGGGCAGGATCCTGACACCTGGTGCTGTTTTTACGTTAATTCAGGGGCCTAATGGAAGAAAGCGCAGACTGTTGGTCAGAGCATCTAGGCTGGCAGAAACGGTCAGCCTAAGGTGGCCGAACAAATGTGGGGCGGAGTGAAACTGGACCTCACAGCGCCACTGCACATCTCCTTTCTGGACCCTTAAAGGTCATTAGAATCTATAACACTTCCAATACTGGTGCTCAGGTGGACGAGCAGGGAGGCAGGAGGCCTGGGGACAATCAACGTCACCTGGAGGCTGCTGGGGAGAAGTTCTGACCCTCGCCCACGGGTATGAAGCCTCCTAACTCAGCACTCAGCAGTTACAGAAGAAGGGTCTGCACCCGCAGCACTCCAAGAATGAGGAAAGGGACAAAAGGCAGAAGAGAAGTTTGTCCCAGGCAAAGCCCCTTAAAAATGCCTGGGAGATAAAAATAGAATCTGGGCAATAAAATAAAGTCTAACCATTTTTATCCTTTGTGCTTTGTCTAATTTCAGGTGCTCCTAGTGTCCCGCATACAGAGGTTCCACACCCGGCACTTCAGACCAGATTTCCTAGAGCAGAATGGCTCGATGACACTTCAGCTCCTGGGGCCCAGTTCAGACTCCGTGACATAGAGCCTGAGCTGCAGCCAACCAGGTCCTCGAGAGCTCAGCCCCCTCCCTCCCAGTGACTCTGACAGGATCTCTACACAGCAGCCCAGCCCACAGCCCACAGGGTAGCACCTCTCCATTCTCTGATCAAAATATAAAGTTTCCTTTGCTTTTGAACCAAACTCAGTCTCGATCTATTGGCTCCAATGACACTGGGCAGGGGGACACTTGTTGGCGTCCACTCTGGAGGATCAGTAACAGAAATTGAGAACATTGTAACTTCAATGAACAGATGTGTGAGCCAAACTGTAATTAACATAGAACAGTGTATAAGGCTCGGGTAAAATAAGATGTTTCTAACACTTCCATTTGATATTTCCATCACTTTCTTATAAGCAAGTTCAGTGAAAAGGTTTGTCTTCTTTGTCAGGTCAATATTAGAGAAACAAAGTGATTTCTTTCCAAGGATGTACATCTAATAATCTTGGTTAAAGCTTCAATCTTGTTTTAAATGCTTTTGCATTGAAAATGATACCTCTCTTTCAGCTCCCCCATTTCTGAGAAGCATAAAATCTTATAATTTATTATTACCAAAGGGAAATGGTAGGAGGAGGGATAAATTAACAGTTTGGGATTAACACATACACACTGCTATGTATGAAATCATCAGCAAGGAACTACTGTATAGCACAGGGAACTACACTCAATATTTTGCAATAACCTATAAGGGGAAATGATCTGAAAAAGAATAGATATTTTTATTGACATCATCCATCAATGACAGTAAAAATGGAATCTAAGGGAAGACAGTGGTGAGTGCTTCTGACCCTGAAGACTTCAATCATCTAAAGTTTGGACTCTGCCTACTTCCCAAGGCCCTTAATGAACATATGTGTAGCCGTAGCTTAAAAAATTCCCCAGTTTGGGTTGCGGAGAGACACTGATATTTAAAATCCCCTGGTGTTCTCCTCACATGAATGGGACCCTTCCTACACCTAAAACATGCCTGTCACACCCAGAGGATGGTATACCGTCTGATCGGGAAAAGTTTGGAAAAGGCATCTCATCTCCTCATCTCTTGGTGCTAGGGTTCACCACTCCAGCGTCTTTACTAACAGTCTCCCCACTTGGAGATGTCAGCACTGTCAACATCCTGTTGCATACAGTTTGGAATTTGTCCAGAGGATGAAGCAGAAGGAGGAGGAACAATGAGAGACAAGTCCTAGGTGTTCGGACAGGCACATGCCACTCTAATTTCCAATCAGGAAGACGAATTGACCAAAGGCTAGGGTTGCCCATGGAAACAGAATAGGGCTTGAGGAATCCTGATGCTTTGTGGCCAGTTCCCATAAACACAAGTTGGAAAATGGAACTCAGGGGCACTAAAATTCACGAAACTGCAGAATTGAAAATATCTATCACTGAAAAATGTCTTGAGGAAAGTCAGAGAAAAGGACTTGTAAGCAACGGAGAATGGCAGGAAAGGGATTGGAAGAGGTAGAAAGGACTCGCCATTAAGCACAAGAAAAGGGGCTGAACATTGCCAACATTGCAGTTGGCCAAAAAGGGTGTATGCGTCTTTTTCTGTATATATTCAAGAAAAGGGCATACACTTTTTTAGCCAACCAAACAGGTGGGCACTGGAAATCAATACTACAAAACATATCACTTTGCATCAGTCAGAAGAGCCGTCCTCATAAAGTGTAAACACCAGAAATGCAGGACAGGGCAAGGAGAAAAGGGAGCCCTGTGAGTCTTATAGTGGAAATGTATATTGCCAACGGTCACTCTGGATAAGTCTATTGTGTTTACTAAAGCATCTAAAAAATGAGCTACCGAGCACAGGGCACTTGCACTCATGGACGTATATCTTGGGAAAAACAAAAATCGAGAGGACACAGGCACCCCAATGTTTACCACCTCTCTGTTTAAAAGACCTTCGACTAGGATATAACTTAAATGTATCTGCAGAGAAAAAACGGACAGAGATGTGGTGCTTATGTAGAGTGGAATATTACTCAGCCTGGAAATCAATGAAATACGGCCAGTTATAACAACTCCAGAGGAGTTACGTGTGATCATTCGAAGTCACATAATTCAAAAAGAAAAAGACATAAGATATCACTAATACATGCAATGTTAACATGGCTACACATGAACTGAATTACAAAAGAAAAGAGGGTTTCAAATTAAGAAAACCAACTTATGCTTCCTTAAGGGGAAAGGTGAGTTGGGGTGCTGCATAAAACCAGAGATTGAAATTAGCACAGATACCATTCCATAAGCCAAATATGTAATAGTCAAGACCTACTCCTTGCTCAACAAAATGGACTCAACACGCCATATTCAATGCCTAAGAATATAACGGATTAGTAAGAATCTTAAAACCCATGGACTTATATGTCTCCGTAAGAGAATCAAGCGCGTGTACAGCGGCATAAACGAAGCAGTGAAAATCCGATAAATCCCATTATTAAAATAAATTTCAAAAACAAAACACAATGACAGTGAAATAGGTAGCAATTCTTAAATAATTCACTCAGGGCATGTGATGCAACCTGGATTTACCACATCTACACCCAGAGCTGGTTAACACATAAGGCTGGACACTTCAGGCTGATAGCATTGGTGAGTTTCGGTGAACAAATGCAGATCCTTTGAAGTCATACTGCATGGTACCCATTCCAAGGGTCCCAACTCTCCAGGTTCAAGGGATTCTTTCTTCAGCTAAAACATGCGTGGGAAACGTCGAGTATGGTCCACCGTGTGATTAGGAAACGATTTAAAATGCATCTCAGTTTTCGTATCCTGGTCCTCGGGTTCACCATTCCAGACGGTTTACTAACACTCTCCCCGCTTGGAGAGTCAGTGCCTTTAACCTCCTGTTTGGCACAGCTTGCAATTTCTGCGCAAGATGAACAGGAATAGGGAGAACCAATGAGAGACTAGCTATAGGTGTCTGCACGGGCAAATGTAAGGCTCATTTCCCACCAGGAAGAGGAATTAACCAAAGGCTCAGCGTGCCCTGCCGGAAACAGATTAGGGCCTGAAGCAATCCTGCGGTTTTGTGCCCAGCTCACAAGAAAGCGAGTTGAAGAAAGGAGCTCAGGGGCACTGTAATTCACAAACCTGCAGAGTTATAAATGACAGCTATCCTCCAAAAATACATTGAAGTAAGCCTGCGAAGGGGACTTGAAAGCGGGGCAGAATTTCAGGAAAACGATTGCAGGGGGTAGACTGGAATTGCCCAGAAAGCATAGGAAAAGAGGCAGAACGTCGACAATGGTGCACTTGGCCAAAAAGTGCGTATGCATTTTTTCCTGAATATATTCAGGAAAAAACGCATACGCCCTTTTTCGCAAACCAAGCAAGCCTGTAAAGGAAATCTGCACTACAATGAAGTCTAACTGCCCCCGGGGCAAAAGGGCCATCTGAAAAAAGTGTAAAATCCACAAAGGTAGGACAGGATATGGAGAACAGGGAGCCTTGTTATGCTGATTGGCAGGATGTAAACTGCCAACAGCCACCCTGGAGAAGTGTATGGTGTTTCCTGAAACCCATAAGAAACAAAGCAACACAGCCTATGGCACTTCCACTTATGGTCCCAAAGATTACGGAAATTAAAATCAAAAACAGACAGCCACCCCAATGTTTGGGACGGCTGTGTTCACAAGAAGCTCGTCTACAGTACCAGGTAAATATCCCAGAAAGCAAAAAATGGATAAAGAAGTTGTGGCACGTACGTGCAATGCAATATCACTCAGCAATGAAATCTGTGTCATCAGGCCCGTAGCGGCATAGTGAGTGGATGCAGGTACGGTGATTCTACGTGAACTACGTCACACAGAAAAAGAAACATCATAAGATATCACTAATACACGGAATGTAAACTTGACTACACATGAACTGAATTACAAAACAGAACAGGGTCTCAAATTTAGAAAACCAACTAGTGCTTGCTTATGGGGAAAGGTGCCTTGGGGTGCTGCATAAAACCAGAGACTGAAATTAGCACAGATAACATTCCATAAGCCAAATATGTAATAGACAAGACCTACTCCTTGCTCAACGAAATGGACTCAACACCACATATTCAACGCCTAGGAATATACCTGACTAGGAAGAATCTTAAAACCCATGGATTTATATGTCTCCGTAAGAGAATCAAGCGTGTGTACAGCACCATAAACGCAGCAGTGAAAATCTGATAAATCCCATTAGCAAAATAAATTTCAAAAACAAAACACAAAGACAGTGAAATAGAGAGCAATTCTTAAATAATTCACTCAGGGCATGTGATGCAACCGGGATTTACCACAACTACACCCAGAGCTGGTTGAGACATAAGGCTGGACACTTCAGGCTGATAGCATTGGTGAGTTTCAGTGAGAAAATGCAGACCCTTTGAAGTCATACTGCATGGTACCCATTCCATGGGTCCCAACTCTCCAGGTTCAAGGGATTCTTCCTCCAGCTAAAACATGCATGGGAAACACACAGTATGGTTCACCGTGTGATTGGGAAACGATTTAAAATGCATCTCAGTTTTCGTATCCTGGTCCTCGGGTTCACCATTCCAGATGCTTTACTAACACACTCCCCGCTTGGAGAGTCAGTGCCTTTAACCTCCTGTTTGGCACAGCTTGCTATTTCTGTGCAAGATGAACAGGAATAGGGAGAACCAATGAGAGACTAGCTGTAGGTGTCTGCACGGGCAAATGTAACGCTCATTTCCCACCAGGAAGAGGAATTAACCAAAGGTTCAGCGTGCCCTGCCGGAAACAGATTAGGGCCTGAAGCAATCCTGCGGTTTTGTGCCCAGCTCACAAGAAAGCGAGTTGAAGAAAGGAGCTCAGGGGCACTGTAATTCACAAACCTGCAGAGTTATAAATGACAGCTATCCTCCAAAAATATATTGAAGTAAGCCTGCGAAGGGGACTTGAAAGCGGGGCTGAATTTCAGGAAAACGATTGCAGGGGGTAGACTGGAATTGCCCTGAAAGCATAGGAAAAGAGGAAGAATGTCGGCAATGATGCACCAGGCCAAAAAGTGCGTATGCGTTTTTTCCTGAATATATTCAGGAAAAAACGCATACGCCCTTTTTGGCCAACCAAGCAAGCCTGTAAAGGAAATCAGCACTACAATGAAGTCTCACTGCCCCCCGGGCAAAAGGGCCATCTGAAAAAAGTGTAAAATCCAGAAAGGTAGGACAGGATATGGAGAACAGGGAGCTTTGTTATGCTGATTGGCAGGATGTAAATTGCCAGCAGCCACCCTGGAGAAGTGTATGGTGTTTCCTGAAACACGTAAGAAACAAAGCAACACAGCCTATGGCACTTCCACTTATGGTCCTATAGCTTACGGAAATTAAAATCAAAAACAGACAGCCACCCCAATATTTGGGACGGCTGTGTTCTCAAGAAGCTCGTCTACAGTATCAGGTAAATATCCCAGAAAGCAAAAAATGGATACAGAAGTTGTGGCACGTACGTGCAATGCAATATCACTCAGCAATGAAATCTGTGTCATCAGGCCCGTAGCAGCATAGTGAGTGGATGCAGGTACGGTGTTTCTACGTGAACTACGTCACACAGAAAAAGAAACATCATAAGATATCACTAATACACGGAATGTAAACTTGACTACACATGAACTGAATTACAAAACAGAACAGGGTCTCAAATTTAGAAAACCAACTAGTGCTTGCTTATGGGGAAAGGTGCCTTGGGGTGCTGCATAAAACCAGAGACTGAAATTAGCACAGATAACATTCCATAAGCCAAATATGTAATAGACAAGACCTACTCCTTGCTCAACGAAATGGACTCAACACCACATATTCAACGCCTAGGAATATACCTGACTAGGAAGAATCTTAAAACCCATGGATATATATGTCTCCATAAGAGAATCAAGCGTGTGTACAGCGGCCGAAACGCAGCAGTGAAAATCCGATAAATCCCATTCTCAAAATAAATTTCGAAAACAAAACACAAAGACAGTGAAATAGAGAGCAATTCTTAAATAATTCAATCAGGGCATGTGATGCAACCGGGATTGACCACATCTACACCCAGAGCTGGTTGAGACATAAGGCTGGACACTTCAGGCTGATAGCATTGGTGAGTTTCGGTGAGCAAATGCAGACCCTTTGAAGTCATACTGCATGGTACCCATTCCATGGGTCCCAACTCTCCAGGTTTAAGGCATTCTTCCTCCAGCTAAAACATGCATGGGAACCCCAGAGTATCGTCCACCGTGTGATTGGGAAATGATTTAAAATGCATCTCAGTTTTCGTATCCTGGTCCTCGGGTTCACCATTCCAGATGCTTTACTATCACTCTCCCTGCTTGGAGAGTCAGTGCCTTTAACCTCCTCTTTGGCACAGCTTGCAATTTCTGTGCAAGATGAACAGGAATAGGGAGAACCAATGAGAGACTAGCTGTAGGTGTTTCCACGGGCAAATGTAACGCTCATTGCCCACCAGGAAGAGGAATTAAACAAAGGCTCAGTGTGCCCTGCCGGAAACAGATTAGGGCCTGAAGCAATCCTGCGGTTTTGTGCCCAGCTCACAAGAAAGCGAGTTGAAGAAAGGAGCTCAGGGGCACTGTAATTCACAAACCTGCAGAGTTATAAATGACAGCTATCCTCCAAAAATATATTGAAGTAAGCCTGCGAAGGGGACTTGAAAGCGGGGCAGAGTTTCAGGAAAACCACTGCATGGGGTAGACTGGAATTGCCCTGAAAGCATAGGAAAAGAGACACAACGTCGACAATGATGCACTTGGCCAAAAAGGGCATATGCGTTTTTTCCTGAATATATTCAGGAAAAAACGCATACGCCCTTTTTGGCCAACCAAGCAAGCCTGTAAAGGAAATCTGCACTACAATGAAGTCTCACTGCCCCCCGGGCAAAAGGGCCATCTGAAAAAAGTGTAAAATCCAGAAAGGTAGGACAGGATATGGAGAACAGGGAGCCTTGTTATGCTGATTGGCAGGATGTAAATTGCCAGCAGCCACCCTGGAGAAGTGTATGGTGTTTCCTGAAACACGTAAGAAACAGAGCAACACAGCCTATGGCACTTCCACTTATGGTCCTATAGCTTACGGAAATTAAAATCAAAAACAGACAGCCACCCCAATATTTGGGATGGCTGTGTTCCCAAGAAGCTCCTCTACAGTACCAGGTAAATATCCCAGAAAGCAAAAATGGATAAAGAAGTTGTGGTACGTACGTGCAATGCAATATCACTCAGCAATGAAATCTGTGTCATCAGGCCCGTAGCGGCACAGTGAGTGGATGCAGGTACGGTGATTCTACGTGAACTACGTCACACAGAAAAAGAAACATCATAAGATATCACTAATACACGGAATGTAAACTTGACTACACATGAACTGAATTACAAAACAGAACAGGGTCTCAAATTTAGAAAACCAACTAGTGCTTGCTTATGGGGAAAGGTGCGTTGGGGTGCTGCAAAAAACCAGAGACTGAAATTAGCACAGATAACTTTCCATAAGCCAAATATGTAATAGACAAGACCTACTCCTTGCTCAACGAAATGGACCCAACACCACATATTCAACGCCTAGGAATATACCTGACTAGGAAGAATCTTAAAACCCATGGATTTATATGTCTCCGTAAGAGAATCAAGCGTGTGTACAGCGGCATAAACGCAGCAGTGAAAATCCGATAAATCCCATTATCAAAATAAATTTCAAAAACAAAACACAAAAACAGTGAAATAGAGAGCAATTCTTAAACAATTCACTCAGGGCATGTGATGCAACCGGGATTGACCACATCTACACCCACAGCTGGTTGAGACATAAGGCTGGACACTTCAGGCTGAAAGCATTGGTGAGTTTTGGTGAGCAAATGCAGACCCTTTGAAGTCATACTGCATGGTACCCATTCCATGGGTCCCAACTCTCCAGGTTCAAGGGATTCTTCCTCCAGCTAAAACATGCATGGGAAACCCAGAGTATCGTCCACCGTGTGATTGGGAAATGATTTAAAATGCATCTCAGTTTTCGTATCCTGGTCCTCGGGTTCACCATTCCAGATGCTTTACAAACACTCTCCCCGCTTGGAGAGTCAGTGCCTTTAACCTCCTCTTTGGCACAGCTTGCAATTTCTGTGCAAGATGAACAGGAATAGGGAGAACCAATGAGAGACTAGCTGTAGGTGTCTGCACGGGCAAATGTAATGCTCATTTCCCACCAGGAAGAGGAATTAACCAAACGCTCAGCGTGCCCTGCTGGAAAGAGATTAGTGCCTGAAGCAATCCTGCGGTTTTGTGCCCAGCTCACAAGAAAGCGAGTTGAAGAAAGGAGCTCAGGGGCACTGTAATTCACAAACCTGCAGAGTTATAAATGACAGCTATCCTCCAAAAATATATTGAAGTAAGCCTGCAAAGGGGACTTGAAAGCGGGGCAGAAATTCAGGAAAACGATTGAAGGGTTAAACTGGAATTGCACTTAAAGAATAGGAAAAGAGGCAGAACGTCGATAATGATGCACTTGTCCAAAAAGTGCGGATGCTTTTTTCCCTAAATATATTCAGGAAAAAACGCATACACACTTTTTGGCCAAGCAAGAAGCTTGTAAATAAACCTGCTCTACAATGAAATCTCACTGCCCCCCAGGGCAAAAGGGCCATTTAAAAAAATTGTAAAATCCAGAAACGGAGGACAGGCAATGGAAAACAGGGATCCTTATTATGCTGATGCATATGATGTAAATTGCCGACAGCCATTCTGGAGAAGTGTTATGTGTTTCCTGAAACACGTAAGAAACAAAGCAACACAGCCTATGGCACTTCCACTTATGGTCCTACAGCTTAGGGAAATTAAAATCAAAAACACCCAGCCACCTCAAAGTTTGGGACCTCTCTGTTCACAAGAACCTCGTTTACAGTACCAGGTAAATATCTCAGAGAGCAAACAATGGATAAAGAAGTTGTGGTACGTACGTACAATGGAATATCACTCAGCAATGAAATCTGTGTCATCAGGCCCGTAGTGGCATAGTGAGTGGATACAGGTATGGTGATTCTACGTGAAATAAGTCACACATAAAAAGAAACATCATAAAATATCACTAATACACAGTATGTAAACTTGACTACACATGAACTGAATTACAAAACAGAACAGTCTCAAATTTAGAAAACCAACTCGTGCTTTCTTATGGAGAAAGGTGCGTTGGAGTGCTGCATAAAACCAGAGACTGAAATTAGCACAGATAACCTTGCATAAGCCAAATATGTAATAGACAAGACCTACTCCTTGCTCAACGAAATGGACTCAACACCACATATTCAACGCCTAGGAATATACCTGACTAGGAAGAATCTTAAAACCCGTGGATATTTATGGCTCCGTAGGAGAATCAAGAGTGTGTACAGCGGCATTAACGCAGCAGTGAAAATCCGATAAATCCCAGTGTCAAAAAAAATTTCAAAAACAAAACACAATGACAGTGAAATAGAGAGCAATTCTTAAATAACTCACACAGGGCATGTGATGCAACCTGGTTTACCACATCTACACCCAGAGCTGGGTTAGAGATAAGGCTTGACCCTTTGGGCTGATAGCATTGGTGAGGTTCAGTGAGCAAATGCAGACCCTTTGATGTCATACTGCCTGGTACCCATTCCATGGTTCCCAACTCTCCAGGTTCAAGGGATTCTTCCTTCTGCTAAAATTTGCATGGGAAACCCAGAGTATGCTCCACCGTGTGACTGGGAAACCTTTTTACATGCATGTCTGTTTTCGTCCCCTGGTACTCAGGTTCACCATTCCAGACCCTTTTCTTACACTCTCCCCATTTGGAGAGTCAGTGCCTTTAACCTCCTGTTTGGCACTGTTTGCAATTTCTGCGCAAGATGAACAGGAATAAGGAGAACCAATGGGAGACTATCTGTAGGTGTGTGCACGGGCAAATATTTTTTTTAACATCTTTATTGGGGTATAATTGCTTTACAATGGTGTGTTAGTTTTTGCTTTATAACAAAGTGAATCAGCTATACATATACATATGCTCCCTGTGTCTTCCCTCTTGTGTCTCCCTCCCTCCCTCTCTCCCCCTTCCACCCCTCCAGGCTGTCCCAACGCCCCGAGCTAATATCCCTGTGCCTTGCGGCTGCTTCCCCCTTGCTATCTACCTTACTACATTTGTTAGTGTGTATATGTCCATGACTCTCTCTCGCCCTGTCAAAACTCACCATTCCCCCTCCCCATATCCTCAATTCCGTTCTCCAGTAGGTCTGCGCCTCTATTCCTGTCTTATCCCTAGGTTCTTCATGACATTTTTTTCCTTTAAATTCCATATATATGTGTTAGCATACGCTATTTGTCTTTTTCTTTCTGACTTACTTCACTCTGTATGACAGACTCTAGGTCTATCCATCTCATTACAAATAACTCAGTTTCATTTCTTTTTAAGGCTGAGTAATATTCCATTGTGTATATGTGCCACATCTTCTTTATCCATTCGTCCGATGATGGGCGCTTAGGTTCTTTCCATCTCCGGGCTATTGTAAATAGAGCTGCAATGAACATTTTGGTACATGCCTCTTTTTGAATTTTGGTTTTCTCAGGGTATATGCCCAGTATGCACGGGCAATTTTAACACTCATTTCCCAACAGGAAAAGGAATTAACCAAAGGCTCAGCATGCCGTGCTGGAACAAGATTAGGGCCTGAAGCAATCCTGCGGTTTTGTGGCCAGCTCACAAGAAAGCGAGTTGAGGAAAGGAGCTCAGGGGCACTGTCATTCACATACCTGCAGACTTATAAATGACAGAAATCGTACAAAAATATATTGAATTAAGGCTGCGAAGAGGACTTGAAAGTGGGGCAGAATTGCTGGAATTCGATTTCAGGAGGTAGACGTGAATTGCTCTGAAAGCATAAGAGAAGTGGCAGAACGTCGTCAATGAAGCACTTGGCCAAAAAGGGCATATGCATTTTTTCCAGGGCCATCATTCACGGGAGTAGGAGGCTCCCAGCATGCTCCAGTGGCCAACAGAGGGCCCACGTCGCCAAGGCGATGTGAGCTAGCCAGGCAGGAGTGACCTGACATCAGAGGGCCCACCTCACAGAATGGTAGGGAACCCAGCCAGGATCAGACTCTCCCCAGAGGGCCCACATCACCAAGGTGATGGGAACCAGGCAGGAGTGTCCTCACACCTGTGGGGCCACATCATCAAAAGTTGAGGTACCCAGCACATGTGGCCTCAAACCAGAGGACCCACATCACCATGGGTTTCGGAGTGAGGCAGGCAGGATTAACCTCACAACACATGTCCCATTGTATACAAAAGGTGTGGAAACCAGCAGTTGGATCTTCCTAGCAGGCGGCCCAGAGCACTGAGGCTATGAGATCCAGGCCGGCATGAACTCACAACAGAGGGCCCTCATTGTGATTCTGTAAGCAACCCAGCCGTTGTGACCTCAGAGCAGAAGGCCCACATCCCCATGGGGAAGGGAAACAAGCAGGAGTGTCATCGCAAGAGTGGGCACACATGAAAAAATGTGGGGAGCCCAGCAATTAGTGCCTGATGCCAGAGGGCCCTCATCACCGAGGGGCGGTGGCTCCCAGCCAGCTCCGACTGCTACCAGAGGGGCGACGTCGCCAATGCGGAGTGCGACAACCAGGCAGGAGTGACCTCAGAGCAGAGGGTCAACCTCACAGAAGTGTGAAGAACCAAAGAGGATCAGATTCTCACCAGAGGGCCCACATCACCAAGGGAATGGGAACCAGGCAGGAGTGTCCTCACACTAGTGGGGCCACATCACCGAAAAGTGAGGGACCCAGCACACGTGGCCTCAAACCAGAGGACACACATCACAAGGGAGCTGGGATTGAGGCAGGCAGGAGGAGCCTCAAAACAGAGGGACCATAGAATTAAAGAGGTGAAGAATCCCGCAGTTGGAACCTCCCAGCAGGCGGCCAGGAGCAGCGAGACTATGAGATCCAGGCCGGAGTGATCTCACACCAGAGGGCCGTCATCATGAAACTGTGAGCAACCTAGGCGTTGGGATCTCAGAGCAGAAGGCCCACATTCCCATGGGGTTGGGAACCTGTCAGAAGTGTACTTGCACCACAGGGCACACATCAGAGAATTTAGGGAACCCAGGAGTTAGGGCCTGACGCCAGAGGGCCCTCATTACCAAGGGGAGGAGACTCCAATCAGGCACCAACACCCAACTGAGGTCCCACGTCGCCAAGGTGACGTGTGACAGCCAGGTAGGAGTGACCTCACCGCAGAGGGCCTACCTCACAGAAGGGTGAGGAACACAGCCAGGATAAGACTCTCACCAGAGGGCCCACATCACCAAGGTGATCAGAACCAGGCAGGAGAGTCTTCACACCAGTGTGGCCACATCATAGAAAGGTGAGGAACCCAGCACATGTGGCCTAAACCAGAAGACCCACATCTCCAAGGGGCTCGGAATGAGGCAGGCAGGAGTAGCCTCACAACACAGGGCCCATAGAATAAAAAAGCTGAGGAATCCAGCAATGGGAACCTCCCAGCAGGCGGCCAAGAGCACCAAGTCTATGCGATTCAGGCCACAGTAAACTCACAGCAGAGGGTCCACATCATGAAACTGCGAGCAACCCAGCCATTTGGACCTCAGAGCAGAAGGTCCACATCCCCAAGGTGTTGGGAGCATGGCAGGAGTGTCCTCGCACCACTTAGCACATATCAGAAAATGTGGGTACCCAGCAGTTAGGGCCTGACGCCAGAGGGCCCTCATCACTGAGGGGAGGAGGCTCCCAGCATGTTCCAACTACCACAAGAGGGCCCACGTCGCCAAGGCGGGGTGTGCCAGCCAGGCAGGAGTGACCTCACAGCAGACGGCCCACCTCAAAGAAGTGTGAGGAACCCAACCAGGATCAGACTCTCACCAGAGGGCCCATATCACCAAGGGGACGGGAACCAGGCACGAGTGTCCTCACACCAGTGGGGCCACATCACTAAAAGATGAGGAAACTGGCACATGTGGCCACAAACCAGAGGACCTACATCACCAAGGGGCTGGGAGTGACACAGGCAGGAGGAGCCTCCCAACACAGGGCCCAAAGAATAAAAAAGGTGAGGAACCCAGCAGTTGGAACTTCCCAGCAGGCGGCCCAGAGTACAGAGGCTATGGGATCTAGGAATGAGTGAACTAACACCAGAGAGCTAACATCAGGAAACTGTGAGCAACCCAGTCGTTGGAACCTCAGAGCAGAAGGCCCATATCGCCATGGGGATGGGAACATTTCACGAGTGTCCTGGCATCACTGGGCTCACATCAGAAAACCTGGGGAGCCCAGCAGTTAGAGCCTGACGCCAGAGGGACCTCATCACCGAGGACAGGAGTCTCCAAAAGGATCCAACTGCCACCAGAGGGCCGACGTCACCAAGGCAATGGGAGCAAGCCAGGCAGGAGTTACCTCAGAGCACAGGGCCCACCTCACAGAACGGTAAGGAACCCAGCCAGGATCAGACTCTCACCAGAGGGGCCACATCACCAAGGGGCTGGGAAACAGGCACGAGTGTCCTCACACCATTGGGGCCACATCATCGAAAGGTGAGGGACCCAGCACACGTGGCCTCACACCAGAGGACACACATCACAACGGGGCTGGGATTGAGGCAGGCAGGAGGAGCCTCAAAACAGAGGGCCCATAGAATAAAAAAGGTGAGGAATCCCGCAGTTGGAACCTCCCAGCAGGCGCCCAGGAGCAGCAAGCCTATGGGATCTAGGCCGGAATGAACGCACATCAGAGGGCCCTCATCATGAAACTGTGAGCACCCCAGCCGTTGGGACCTCAGAGCAGAAGGCCCAAATTCCCATGGGGTTGGGAACCTGACAGGAGTGTACTCGCACCACAGGTCGCACATCTGCAAATTTTGGGAGCCCAGGAGTTAGGGTCTGACGCAAGAGGGCCCTCATTACCGAGGGACGGAGACTCGCAGCAGACACCAACTCCCAACTGAGGGCCCACGTCACCAAGGTGATGTGTGCCAGCCAGGCAGGAGTGACCTCACCGCAGAGGGCCTACCTCACAGAAGGGTGAGGAAACCAGCCAGGATAAGACTCTCACCAGAGGGCCCACATCACCAAGGGGATCGGAACCAGGCAGGAGGGTCCTCACACCAGTGTGGCCACATTATAGAAAGGTGAGGAACCCAGAACATGTGGCCTAAAACAGGGGACCCACATCTCCAAGGGGCTAGGAGTGAGGCAAGCAGGAGTATCCTCACAAAACAGAGCCCACAGAATAAAAGTTGTGAGGAATCCAGCAGTTGGAACCGGCCAGTAGGCCGCCCAGAGCACAGAGTCTATGGGATCCAGGCCACAGCAAACTCACAGCAGAGGTCCCACATCATGAAACTGTGAGCAACCCAGCGGATGGGACCTCAGAGCAGAAGGCCCACATCCCTATGGGGATGGGAACCTGACAGGAGTGTCCTCGGCCCACTTCCACGAATCAGAAAATGTGGGAACCCAGCAGTTAGGACCTGAGGCCAGAGGACCCTCATCACCGAGGGGAGGAGGCTCCCAGCAGGCTCTAACTGCCACCGTAAGGCCGATGTCACCAAGGCGGGGTGTGCCAACCAGGCAGGAGTGACCTCAGAGCAGAAAGCCCACCTCACAGAAGTGTGAGGAACCCAACAAGGATCAGACTGTCACCAGAGGGCCAACATCACCAAGGGAATGGGAACCAGGCAGGAGTGTCCTCACACCAGTGGGGCTACATCACCATAATTTGAGGGACCCAGCACACGTGGCCTCAAACCTGAGGACACACATCACCAAGGGGCCTGGAGTGAGGCAGGCCAGAGGATCCTCAAAACAGAGGGACCATAGAATAAAAAAGGTGAGGAATCCCACAGTTGGAACCTCCGGCAGGCAGCCAGGAGCAGCGAGGCTATGGGATCTAGGCAGGAGTGAACTCACACCAGAGGGCCCTCATCATGAAACTGTGAGCAACACAGCCGTTGGGACCTCAGAGCAGAAGGCTCACATCCCCATGGGGATGGGAACCTGGCAGGAGTGTCCTTGCACCACTTAGCACGAATCAGAAAATGTGGGAACCCAGCAGTTAGGGCCTGAGGCCAGAGGGCCCTCATCACTGAGGGGAGGAGGCTCCCAGCAGGCTCCAACTGCCACCATATGGCCGACGTTGCCAAGGCGGGGTGTGCCAGCCAGGCAGGAGTGACCTCAGAGCAGAGGGCCAACCTCACAGAAGGGTGAGGAACCTAACCAGGATCAGACTCTCACCAGAGGGCCAACATCACCAAGGTGATGGGAACCAGGCAAGACTGTCCTAACAGCAGCGGGGCCAACATCACCAAGGGAATGGGAACCAGGCAAGAGTGTCCTCACACCAGTGTGGCCACATTATAGAAAGGTGAGGAACACAGCACATGTGGCCTCAAACAAGGGGACACACATCACGAAGGGGCTGGGAGTGAGGCATGCAGGAGGAGACGCACAACCGAGGGCCCATAGAATAAAAAAGGTGAGGAATCGAGAAGTTGGAAACTCCAAGCTGGAGGCCCAGAGCACTGACACTATGGGATACAGGCCAGAGTGAACACACAACAAAGGGCCCACATCATGAAACTGTGAGCAACCCAGCAGTTGGGACCACAGAACAGAAGTCCCACATGCCCATGGGGATGGGAACCTGGCAGGAGTGACTCGCACCACTGGGCACACATCAGAAAATGTGTGGAGCCCAGCACTTAGGGCCTGACACCAGAAGGCCCTCATCACTGAGGGGAGGAGGCCCCAGCACACTCCAACTGCCACCAGAGGGTCCACGTCGCCAAGGCGACGTTCGCCAGCCAGGCAGGATTGACCTCACAGCAGAGGGCCCACATCATGAAAGTGTGAGCAACCCAGCCGTTAGGACCTCAGAACAGAAGGCCCACACGCTCATGAGGATGGGAACCTGGCAGGAGTGCCCTCGTACCACTTAGCACGTATCAGAAAATGTGGGAACCCCGCCATTAGGGTCTGACGCCAGAGGGCCTCATCACCGCGGGAAGGAGGCTCCCAGCAGGCTCCAACTGCCACCAGGGTGCCGAAGTCAACAAGGCGGGTTGTGCCAGCCAGGCAGGAGTGACCTCAGAGAAGAGGGCTCACCTCACGGATGTGTGAGGAACCCAACCAGGATCAGAGTCTCACCAGAGGGCCCACATCACCAAGGGGATGGGAACCAGGCAGGAGTGTCCACACACCAGTGTGGCCACATCATCAAAAGATGAGGAACCCATCACATATGGCCTCAAACCTGAGGACATACATCACCATGTGGCTGGGAGTGAGGCAGGTATCTGGAGGGGCACATTTAACTCTAATTTCCCACCAGGAAGAGGAATTAACCAAAGGCTCAGAGTGCCGTGCTGGACCCTGATTATGGCCTGAAGCAAACCTGCAGTTTTGTGGCCAGCTTACAAGGAAGCGAGTTAAGAAAGGAGCTCAGGGGCACTGTAATTCACAAACCTGCAGAGATAAATGACAGCTATTGGCAAAAATATATCGAAGTAAGTCTGCAAAGAGGACTTGAAAACGAGGCAGAATTGCAGGAATCATATTTCAAGAGGTAGATTGGAATTGCATTTAAAGCATATGAAAAGCGGCAGATCTTTGACAGTGATGCACATGGACAAAAAGTGCGTATACATTTTTCCTGAATATATTCAGGAAAAAACGCATATGAACATTTTGGCCAACCAAGCACTCCAGCAATGGAAATCCACACTACAATGAAGTCACATTTCCCATTCGTCAAAAAGGCCATCTGAATAAAGTGTAAAAACCAGAAACACAGGACAGGCCATGGAGAACAGGGAGCCGTGTTATGCTGATGGGCGGGATGTAAATTGCCAACAGACACTCTGGAGATGTTCATGGTGTATCCTGAAACATCTAAAAAACAAAGCTACAGAGCCTAGGGCACTTCCACTTTTGGCCCTATAGCTTAGGAAAATTAAAATCAACAAGACACAGCCAACACAAAATTTAGGGCTGCTGTGTTTACAAGAACCTCGAGTCCAGTACAAATTAAATATCCCAGAAAGAAAAAAATGGATAAAGAAGTTGTGCTACTTACGTACAACGGAATATCACTCAGCAGTGAAATCAATGTCATCAGGCCTGTAGCAGCAAATTGAGTGGATTTAATTATGATGATTCTAAGAGAAATATATCACACAAAGAAAGATAATTATCATAAGATATCACTAATAGAGGGAGTGTAAACTTGGCTACACATAAACTGAATTACAAAACCGAACAGAGTCTCACATTTAGATAAAAACCTTATGCTTGCTTAAGGGGAAAGTTGAGTTGGGCTGCTGTATAAAAACAGATTGAAATTAGCACACATACCATTCCATAAGCCAAATACGTAATAAACAAGACCTACTCTTTGCTCAACGAAATAGACTCATCCATGGTGTATCACCTCACACCTATTAGAATGGGCATCATCAGAAAATCTACAAACAACAAATGCTGGAAACGGTGTGGAGATAAGGAATCCTCTTCCACTATTGTTGGGAACGTAAATTGATACAGTCACTGTGGAGAACATTATGGAGTTTCTTATAAAACTAAGAATAGAATTACCATATGATACAGCAATCCCTCTACTGGGCATATACCCAGACAAAACCATAAATCAAAAAGAGACATTCACCACAATGTTCATTGCATCACTGTTTACACTATCCAGGAAATGGAAGCAACCTAAATGCCCACAGACAGACGAATGCATAAAGATGTGGTACATATATAAAATGGAATATTACTAAGCCATAAAAAGGAATGAAATTGGGACATTTGTAGAGACGTTGATGGATCTAGAGACTGTCATACAGAGTGAAGTAAGTCAGAAAGAGAAAAACAAATCTTGTATATTAATGCATATATGTGGAACCTAGAAAAATTGTACAGATGAACCGTTTTGCAAGGCAGAAATAGAGCAATACATGTATACAACAAACGTATGGACAACAAGGGGGGAAAGCTGTTGGGGATGGTGGTGGGAGGAGTTGAGATATTGGGATTGGTATGTATACATTTATATGTATAAAGTAGATAACCAAAAACAACCTGCTGTATAAAAATATAAAATTAAATTCAAAATAAAAAAATAAAATTAAAAAAAGTAAAACAGAAAAATATTCTTCCCTTCACATACATGTATTTATATGAATAAATTATTTCCATGCTTATATCTGTAAATACACAAAAGAGGAATAAAATCTACCTTGAACCAAAAACGAAAAAAAGATAAAAAAGAACAGAACCCACCAGTTACACAGAGGAAAACCGTTTCAGGGCACTTGCTCCAATTGCAAACAATTCTGAAGTTGGTCAGTGGTGGGGAATCATCTCCCATTCAGCCAGCATGCTCCTCGCAACAAGCGTCCTCACTGCAAAGCTGGTGGACCGTGCCGAGGTATCTGTGAGTAAACGTGGGCCGAGCCCCAGGCCAGCTGCTGCTGAAATGTTCCCACCCTTCCAAGGCTAAACAGCTGAATATGTACAAGGACTTGAAAACCTAGAGGAAGGGCCATGGAGCCACCTGAGGGACAGCATGCCAGCCGACTTGGTGCCTGCAGGCCAGCCAGGATGGTCCTGGCCCTGGGTGCTCTTCTGGAAGCTCTCCATTTCCCTGCCTGAGATACCCCTGCTGTCCCGGCCCCCACTGCTTTCTTCCTTCCTCACCTGTGCCCAGGGAGAAATTCCAGCGGCAGGTGTGGGTGACACATCCTCTTCTTTAGCAGGTAGCATCTTGGCAACTGCTGCAGAAAGTCCAGCAGAGCCCCACTCACACTGGGACACCCACAAAGCCGTGGCCTCTCACTCCCTCCCACCAGCCCAGCCCCGAGACTGCTGACAGGGCAGAGAAAATGGCGTCAGGCACAGCTGCAGGGGCTCTTGCTGCCTGGAGCGGTGTTTATATTGATCTCAACCCAGGCACACCTGGGGAGGGCTGGCCGGCACGGTCAGGCTTCCCAAGCCAGCCAATAATCACCCCTCAGGGGCTCACAGTTGCTGAAAATGGAACTTGCTGAATTGGCCAGGTCCAAGGAACAGGTGTGGGCTCCTGAGAGTC
This sequence comes from Phocoena phocoena, assembly GCF_963924675.1. Classification (NCBI taxonomy): domain Eukaryota; kingdom Metazoa; phylum Chordata; class Mammalia; order Artiodactyla; family Phocoenidae; genus Phocoena; species Phocoena phocoena. The sequence continues at coordinate 610,080 of NW_027077507.1, read as the reverse complement.
AGGATAGACAAGGGGCTGCAGCTCTGGCTTGTTTTCTAATTATATTATCTGGCCCATGAGTGGGAGACAACTTCAAGAAAACCCTCTCCTAATGAGAGGAACCCAGGAGTCAGGGAGAGGAGGGGTGGGTGGTGGTTGGAGACAGAGGCCTGGTGCCCCAGGTGCAGTGGAAGTCTCTGGAAGACCAGGTGGAGGAGGCCGCACAGAGTGATGCCCAGGGTCACAGACCTGTCAGAGCTGCTGTTTGTTAGTTCAAGTCCTGCTCTGAGGTGCTCTGTGTCAGATCTGAGCGACAGGTGAGCTGGGAGTGCTCTGCAATGAGGGCTATGTGCACGGTTCCTGTGTGCCCAGCCCTGCCAAGGTACCTGCAAGGGTAGCTCTGTATCCTGGGAGGGGCCTGACCACGGGAGCCCCATGGACTGCAGAGGACCTGCCCAGGGAATCCCATATCCTGGGAGGGGCCTGAACACGAGAGCCCCGTGGGCTGGGGTGGGGGTAGGGTACCTGCCCAGGTGAGCTCCATATCCTGGGATTGGCCTGACCTCGAGAGCCCCATGGGCTGCTGGAGTCCTGGTAAAGGATGTCAGGACAGTCAGTGAAGCCACTGAGGATATACCTCCAGTAGTTCCTAAATCCTACACCCTGCTGGTCATTCTACCAACCACCAGGACTTGGTATTCTGTATTAGTCTTCACTGATGCCTTCTTTTGTATTCCATTAGTCCCAGAGTCACAAGAAATTTTGGCTTGTGAGTGACAGGACTCAACATACAACTAAAACAATACTTCCAGGCTGTCTTGCCCCAAGGGTTCAAAAATTCCCACACCATCTTTGGGGAAAGCTCAGCTAAAGACCTAAAAGTTCTACCTCTGGAAAAGGAAACACTCCTTCAATATTCAGACGACATTCTGATCGCCAGCCCTACTAAGGAGGCCTCAGAACTACCAAGCCAATAAAGGATAGAAGTTGTCCACGAAAAAGCTCAAGTATCACAGACTACGGTGACCTGCCTGGGCTTCATTCTCACAGAAGGTCGGAGAAGCCCATCCCAGGAAAGGGAAGAAACAATTTACAGCCTTACCCCTTTCTGAAACTAGAAGACAGCTTAGGGGTTCCTGGGGAAGCCAGGGTTTCCTGCCTCTGGATCCCTAACTACAGTCTACTAGCTGGGCCTCTATATGAAACACTGAAAGGAAAAGATGATGATCCTTTTGAATAGAATCCAGAAGTGGCCTTTCAAGAATGGAAAGAGCAGTCAATTCAGACCCTTGCCCTGGAACTCCCTAATTTAGCTAAACCCTTTGACCTTTACATTCCTGGTGAAAGGTGAATCGCCATTGGAGTATTAGTGCAAAAACTGGGACCACTTGAAATGGAACAATGCAAGAATGCCATCCAGGTAGGATAAACTATGGTCACCAAGGGGCTTGGCCCACCGCCACATCTGGCCAAGATACTGGTGGTATCTGAAAACCTGGAAATCAGCAGCCCAAAAGGCCACCTCCCTTCTAAGGGAAACGGACCCCACGTGGTGATCCTAACCCCCAACCATGCCCTGAAGTTGCAGGGTTTGCTCCGTGGGCACACTGACCTCGATTGAGGAGGCCCTCCAACTCCAACCTCCAGAGAGATAACCGGGGGCAACGGGGCACCATGACGACCCGTGTGACCATCACTTGACCTGGAGTTTCTCTCATAAAACAACAAGAGTGTGTCCCAAAAGAGTAGACTACTGCTTGCAGTACTTACTGTACCCAGAGGGGAGCTAATAATCTTGGCGGGGGAACCGTATATCATGCTGTCACCATAGAAAAGCCTACAGACACCCTGATGATGGTGGCCAATAAGACCGGCTGGACTCCTGTTTACTTCCAAAGGCTCTTGACTCAGTGACCATCATGATCCTTCATCACCACTGACCCTGGACTGTCTGGGAGCTGAGCGGGCAGGATCCTGACACCTGGTGCTGTTTTTACGTTAATTCAGGGGCCTAATGGAAGAAAGCGCAGACTGTTGGTCAGAGCATCTAGGCTGGCAGAAACGGTCAGTCAGAGCATCTAGGCTGGCAGAAACGGTCAGCCTAAGGTGGCCGAACAAATGTGGGGCGGAGTGAAACTGGACCTCACAGCGCCACTGCACATCTCCTTTCTGGACCCTTAAAGGTCATTAGAATCTATAACACTTCCAATACTGGTGCTCAGGTGGACGAGCAGGGAGGCAGGAGGCCTGGGGACAATCAACGTCACCTGGAGGCTGCTGGGGAGAAGTTCTGACCCTCGCCCACGGGTATGAAGCCTCCTAACTCAGCACTCAGCAGTTACAGAAGAAGGGTCTGCACCCGCAGCACTCCAAGAATGAGGAAAGGGACAAAAGGCAGAAGAGAAGTTTGTCCCAGGCAAAGCCCCTTAAAAATGCCTGGGAGATAAAAATAGAATCTGGGCAATAAAATAAAGTCTAACCATTTTTATCCTTTGTGCTTTGTCTAATTTCAGGTGCTCCTAGTGTCCCGCATACAGAGGTTCCACACCCGGCACTTCAGACCAGATTTCCTAGAGCAGAATGGCTCGATGACACTTCAGCTCCTGGGGCCCAGTTCAGACTCCGTGACATAGAGCCTGAGCTGCAGCCAACCAGGTCCTCGAGAGCTCAGCCCCCTCCCTCCCAGTGACTCTGACAGGATCTCTACACAGCAGCCCAGCCCACAGCCCACAGGGTAGCACCTCTCCATTCTCTGATCAAAATATAAAGTTTCCTTTGCTTTTGAACCAAACTCAGTCTCGATCTATTGGCTCCAATGACACTGGGCAGGGGGACACTTGTTGGCATCCACTCTGGAGGATCAGTAACAGAAATTGAGAACATTGTAACTTCAATGAACAGATGTGTGAGCCAAACTGTAATTAACATAGAACAGTGTATAAGGCTCGGGTAAAATAAGATGTTTCTAACACTTCCATTTGATATTTCCATCACTTTCTTATAAGCAAGTTCAGTGAAAAGGTTTGTCTTCTTTGTCAGGTCAATATTAGAGAAACAAAGTGATTTCTTTCCAAGGATGTACATCTAATAATCTTGGTTAAAGCTTCAATCTTGTTTTAAATGCTTTTGCATTGAAAATGATACCTCTCTTTCAGCTCCCCCATTTCTGAGAAGCATAAAATCTTATAATTTATTATTACCAAAGGGAAATGGTAGGAGGAGGGATAAATTAACAGTTTGGGATTAACACATACACACTGCTATGTATGAAATCATCAGCAAGGAACTACTGTATAGCACAGGGAACTACACTCAATATTTTGCAATAACCTATAAGGGGAAATGATCTGAAAAAGAATAGATATTTTTATTGACATCATCCATCAATGACAGTAAAAATGGAATCTAAGGGAAGACAGTGGTGAGTGCTTCTGACCCTGAAGACTTCAATCATCTAAAGTTTGGACTCTGCCTACTTCCCAAGGCCCTTAATGAACATATGTGTAGCCGTAGCTTAAAAAATTCCCCAGTTTGGGTTGCGGAGAGACACTGATATTTAAAATCCCCTGGTGTTCTCCTCACATGAATGGGACCCTTCCTACACCTAAAACATGCCTGTCACACCCAGAGGATGGTATACCGTCTGATCGGGAAAAGTTTGGAAAAGGCATCTCATCTCCTCATCTCTTGGTGCTAGGGTTCACCACTCCAGCGTCTTTACTAACAGTCTCCCCACTTGGAGATGTCAGCACTGTCAACATCCTGTTGCATACAGTTTGGAATTTGTCCAGAGGATGAAGCAGAAGGAGGAGGAACAATGAGAGACAAGTCCTAGGTGTTCGGACAGGCACATGCCACTCTAATTTCCAATCAGGAAGACGAATTGACCAAAGGCTAGGGTTGCCCATGGAAACAGAATAGGGCTTGAGGAATCCTGATGCTTTGTGGCCAGTTCCCATAAACACAAGTTGGAAAATGGAACTCAGGGGCACTAAAATTCACGAAACTGCAGAATTGAAAATATCTATCACTGAAAAATGTCTTGAGGAAAGTCAGAGAAAAGGACTTGTAAGCAACGGAGAATGGCAGGAAAGGGATTGGAAGAGGTAGAAAGGACTCGCCATTAAGCACAAGAAAAGGGGCTGAACATTGCCAACATTGCAGTTGGCCAAAAAGGGTGTATGCGTCTTTTTCTGTATATATTCAAGAAAAGGGCATACACTTTTTTAGCCAACCAAACAGGTGGGCACTGGAAATCAATACTACAAAACATATCACTTTGCATCAGTCAGAAGAGCCGTCCTCATAAAGTGTAAACACCAGAAATGCAGGACAGGGCAAGGAGAAAAGGGAGCCCTGTGAGTCTTATAGTGGAAATGTATATTGCCAACGGTCACTCTGGATAAGTCTATTGTGTTTACTAAAGCATCTAAAAAATGAGCTACCGAGCACAGGGCACTTGCACTCATGGACGTATATCTTGGGAAAAACAAAAATCGAGAGGACACAGGCACCCCAATGTTTACCACCTCTCTGTTTAAAAGACCTTCGACTAGGATATAACTTAAATGTATCTGCAGAGAAAAAACGGACAGAGATGTGGTGCTTATGTAGAGTGGAATATTACTCAGCCTGGAAATCAATGAAATACGGCCAGTTATAACAACTCCAGAGGAGTTACGTGTGATCATTCGAAGTCACATAATTCAAAAAGAAAAAGACATAAGATATCACTAATACATGCAATGTTAACATGGCTACACATGAACTGAATTACAAAAGAAAAGAGGGTTTCAAATTAAGAAAACCAACTTATGCTTCCTTAAGGGGAAAGGTGAGTTGGGGTGCTGCATAAAACCAGAGATTGAAATTAGCACAGATACCATTCCATAAGCCAAATATGTAATAGTCAAGACCTACTCCTTGCTCAACAAAATGGACTCAACACGCCATATTCAATGCCTAAGAATATAACGGATTAGTAAGAATCTTAAAACCCATGGACTTATATGTCTCCGTAAGAGAATCAAGCGCGTGTACAGCGGCATAAACGAAGCAGTGAAAATCCGATAAATCCCATTATTAAAATAAATTTCAAAAACAAAACACAATGACAGTGAAATAGGTAGCAATTCTTAAATAATTCACTCAGGGCATGTGATGCAACCTGGATTTACCACATCTACACCCAGAGCTGGTTAACACATAAGGCTGGACACTTCAGGCTGATAGCATTGGTGAGTTTCGGTGAACAAATGCAGATCCTTTGAAGTCATACTGCATGGTACCCATTCCAAGGGTCCCAACTCTCCAGGTTCAAGGGATTCTTTCTTCAGCTAAAACATGCGTGGGAAACGTCGAGTATGGTCCACCGTGTGATTAGGAAACGATTTAAAATGCATCTCAGTTTTCGTATCCTGGTCCTCGGGTTCACCATTCCAGACGGTTTACTAACACTCTCCCCGCTTGGAGAGTCAGTGCCTTTAACCTCCTGTTTGGCACAGCTTGCAATTTCTGCGCAAGATGAACAGGAATAGGGAGAACCAATGAGAGACTAGCTATAGGTGTCTGCACGGGCAAATGTAAGGCTCATTTCCCACCAGGAAGAGGAATTAACCAAAGGCTCAGCGTGCCCTGCCGGAAACAGATTAGGGCCTGAAGCAATCCTGCGGTTTTGTGCCCAGCTCACAAGAAAGCGAGTTGAAGAAAGGAGCTCAGGGGCACTGTAATTCACAAACCTGCAGAGTTATAAATGACAGCTATCCTCCAAAAATACATTGAAGTAAGCCTGCGAAGGGGACTTGAAAGCGGGGCAGAATTTCAAGAAAACGATTGCAGGGGGTAGACTGGAATTGCCCAGAAAGCATAGGAAAAGAGGCAGAACGTCGACAATGGTGCACTTGGCCAAAAAGTGCGTATGCATTTTTTCCTGAATATATTCAGGAAAAAACGCATACGCCCTTTTTCGCAAACCAAGCAAGCCTGTAAAGGAAATCTGCACTACAATGAAGTCTAACTGCCCCCGGGCCAAAGGGCCATCTGAAAAAAGTGTAAAATCCACAAAGGTAGGACAGGATATGGAGAACAGGGAGCCTTGTTATGCTGATTGGCAGGATGTAAACTGCCAACAGCCACCCTGGAGAAGTGTATGGTGTTTCCTGAAACCCATAAGAAACAAAGCAACACAGCCTATGGCACTTCCACTTATGGTCCCAAAGATTACGGAAATTAAAATCAAAAACAGACAGCCACCCCAATGTTTGGGACGGCTGTGTTCACAAGAAGCTCGTCTACAGTACCAGGTAAATATCCCAGAAAGCAAAAAATGGATAAAGAAGTTGTGGCACGTACGTGCAATGCAATATCACTCAGCAATGAAATCTGTGTCATCAGGCCCGTAGCGGCATAGTGAGTGGATGCAGGTACGGTGATTCTACGTGAACTACGTCACACAGAAAAAGAAACATCATAAGACATCACTAATACACGGAATGTAAACTTGACTACACATGAACTGAATTACAAAACAGAACAGGGTCTCAAATTTAGAAAACCAACTAGTGCTTGCTTATGGGGAAAGGGTCCTTGGGGAGCTGCATAAAACCAGAGACTGAAATTAGCACAGATAACATTCCATAAGCCAAATATGTAATAGACAAGACCTACTCCTTGCTCAACGAAATGGACTCAACACCACATATTCAACGCCTAGGAATATACCTGACTAGGAAGAATATTAAAACCCATGGATTTATATGTCTCCGTAAGAGAATCAAGCGTGTGTACAGCACCATAAACGCAGCAGTGAAAATCTGATAAATCCCATTATCAAAATAAATTTCAAAAACAAAACACAAAGACAGTGAAATAGAGAGCAATTCTTAAATAATTCACTCAGGGCATGTGATGCAACCGGGATTTACCACAACTACACCCAGAGCTGGTTGAGACATAAGGCTGGACACTTCAGGCTGATAGCATTGGTGAGTTTCAGTGAGAAAATGCAGACCCTTTGATGTCATACTGCATGGTACCCATTCCATGGGTCCCAACTCTCCAGGTTCAAGGGATTCTTCCTCCAGCTAAAACATGCATGGGAAACACACAGTATGGTTCACCGTGTGATTGGGAAACGATTTAAAATGCATCTCAGTTTTCGTATCCTGGTCCTCGGGTTCACCATTCCAGATGCTTTACTAACACAGTCCCCGCTTGGAGAGTCAGTGCCTTTAACCTCCTGTTTGGCACAGCTTGCAATTTCTGTGCAAGATGAACAGGAATAGGGAGAACCAATGAGAGACTAGCTGTAGGTGTCTGCACGGGCAAATGTAACGCTCATTTCCCACCAGGAAGAGGAATTAACCAAAGGTTCAGCGTGCCCTGCCGGAAACAGATTAGGGCCTGAAGCAATCCTGCGGTTTTGTGCCCAGCTCACAAGAAAGCGAGTTGAAGAAAGGAGCTCAGGGGCACTGTAATTCACAAACCTGCAGAGTTATAAATGACAGCTATCCTCCAAAAATATATTGAAGTAAGCCTGCGAAGGGGACTTGAAAGCGGGGCTGAATTTCAGGAAAACGATTGCAGGGGGTAGACTGGAATTGCCCTGAAAGCATAGGAAAAGAGGAAGAATGTCGGCAATGATGCACCAGGCCAAAAAGTGCGTATGCGTTTTTTCCTGAATATATTCAGGAAAAAACGCATACGCCCTTTTTGGCCAACCAAGCAAGCCTGTAAAGGAAATCAGCACTACAATGAAGTCTCACTGCCCCCCGGGCAAAAGGGCCATCTGAAAAAAGTGTAAAATCCAGAAAGGTAGGACAGGATATGGAGAACAGGGAGCTTTGTTATGCTGATTGGCAGGATGTAAATTGCCAGCAGCCACCCTGGAGAAGTGTATGGTGTTTCCTGAAACACGTAAGAAACAAAGCAACACAGCCTATGGCACTTCCACTTATGGTCCTATAGCTTACGGAAATTAAAATCAAAAACAGACAGCCACCCCAATATTTGGGACGGCTGTGTTCTCAAGAAGCTCGTCTACAGTATCAGGTAAATATCCCAGAAAGCAAAAAATGGATAAAGAAGTTGTGGCACGTACGTGCAATGCAATATCACTCAGCAATGAAATCTGTGTCATCAGGCCCGTAGCGGCATAGTGAGTGGATGCAGGTACGGTGTTTCTACGTGAACTATGTCACACAGAAAAAGAAACATCATAAGATATCACTAATACACGGAATGTAAACTTGACTACACATGAACTGAATTACAAAACAGAACAGGGTCTCAAATTTAGAAAACCAACTAGTGCTTGCTTATGGGGAAAGGTGCCTTGGGGTGCTGCATAAAACCAGAGACTGAAATTAGCACAGATAACATTCCATAAGCCAAATATGTAATAGACAAGACCTACTCCTTGCTCAACGAAATGGACTCAACACCACATATTCAACGCCTAGGAATATACCTGACTAGGAAGAATCTTAAAACCCATGGATATATATGTCTCCATAAGAGAATCAAGCGTGTGTACAGCGGCCGAAACGCAGCAGTGAAAATCCGATAAATCCCATTCTCAAAATAAATTTCGAAAACAAAACACAAAGACAGTGAAATAGAGAGCAATTCTTAAATAATTCAATCAGGGCATGTGATGCAACCGGGATTGACCACATCTACACCCAGAGCTGGTTGAGACATAAGGCTGGACACTTCAGGCTGATAGCATTGGTGAGTTTCGGTGAGCAAATGCAGACCCTTTGAAGTCATACTGCATGGTACCCATTCCATGGGTCCCAACTCTCCAGGTTTAAGGCATTCTTCCTCCAGCTAATACATGCATGGGAACCCCAGAGTATCGTCCACCGTGTGATTGGGAAATGATTTAAAATGCATCTCAGTTTTTGTATCCTGGTCCTCGGGTTCACCATTCCAGATGCTTTACTATCACTCTCCCTGCTTGGAGAGTCAGTGCCTTTAACCTCCTCTTTGGCACAGCTTGCAATTTCTGTGCAAGATGAACAGGAATAGGGAGAACCAATGAGAGACTAGCTGTAGGTGTTTCCACGGGCAAATGTAACGCTCATTGCCCACCAGGAAGAGGAATTAAACAAAGGCTCAGTGTGCCCTGCTGGAAACAGATTAGGGCCTGAAGCAATCATGCGGTTTTGTGCCCAGCTCACAAGAAAGCGAGTTGAAGAAAGGAGCTCAGGGGCACTGTACTTCACAAACCTGCAGAGTTATAAATGACAGCTATCCTCCAAAAATATATTGAAGTAAGCCTGCGAAGGGGACTTGAAAGCGGGGCAGAATTTCAGGAAAACGATTGCAGGGGGTAGACTGGAATTGCCCTGAAAGCATAGGAAAAGAGGCACAACGTCGACAATGATGCACTTGGCCAAAAAGGGCGTATGCGTTTTTTCCTGAATATATTCAGGAAAAAACGCATACGCCCTTTTTGGCCAACCAAGCAAGCCTGTATAGGAAATCTGCACTACAATGAAGTCTCACTGCCACTCGGGCAAAAGGGCCATCTGAAAAAAGTGTAAAATCCAAAAAGGTAGGACAGGATATGGAGAACAGGTAGCCTTGTTATGCTGATTGGCAGGATGTAAATTGCCAGCAGCCACCCTGGAGAAGTGTATGGTGTTTCCTGAAACACGTAAGAAACAAAGCAACACAGCCTATGGCACTTCCACTTATGGTCCTATAGCTTACGGAAATTAAAATCAAAAACAGACAGCCACCCCAATATTTGGGACGGCTGTGTTCTCAAGAAGCTCGTCTACAGTATCAGGTAAATATCCCAGAAAGCAAAAAATGGATACAGAAGTTGTGGCACGTACGTGCAATGCAATATCACTCAGCAATGAAATCTGTGTCATCAGGCCCGTAGCGGCATAGTGAGTGGATGCAGGTACGGTGTTTCTACGTGAACTACGTCACACAGAAAAAGAAACATCATAAGATATCACTAATACACGGAATGTAAACTTGACTACACATGAACTGAATTACAAAACAGAACAGGGTCTCAAATTTAGAAAACCAACTAGTGCTTGCTTATGGGGAAAGGTGCCTTGGGGTGCTGCATAAAACCAG